>NW_023254152.1:0-5947 GCF_002007445.2 Ailuropoda melanoleuca | reverse complement strand
TGGAAATTTGTGTGTAGGTTGCTGTGGCCACTGGACACAGTCACAGTTTGTAGACAGCACCACTCCAAGAGGCATACTATTTATAAAATGACTGTTCACATCATAGCTGTCATTGATAAAATGCCATTATTACTCTTAAAGTCCTTCTAACTCTTTTTTTAAAAGTATTGATGTATAAGGTACGTACAATAAATTGTACAGATGTCAAGTGTTCATTTTGATAGGCTTTGACAGTTGTATACATCTTATAAACACAATCCAAAACAAGATATAGAACTTTTCTGTCATCTCCTGCTCATTATCAGAAAGTAAGAACCTACCTTATCACCACCTTGGTAGCAAAATTAACCACTTTCTGATTTTTATGGCCTTAAAATTATTTTGTTCGTTCTTGAATGTCATACACTTGGAATCACAGAAATGTGTTCTTTTGTGTCTGGTTCCTTTGTACAACATAACATTTATGAGATTCATCTGAATTGTGAGTATATCAGTAGAACATTCCTTTTTCATTGCCCAGTAGTATTCCATTGTGTGAATCCAATAAGATTTGTTATCCATTTCTTCTTCATAGTAATTTGGTTTCTGTCATGGGGTTATTATGAATAAGGTTGCTGTGCATATTCTTGTCAAAGATTTTATGTTGACATACATTTTCTTTTCTTTTCAGTAAATACCTGCAAGATGGATTGTAGGCCTAAACGCAAAAGCTAAAATTATCAATCATCTAAAAGAAGTGATAGGAGAATATCTTCAAGCCATACAGGGGAGCAAAGATTTCTTAGATGTATAATTCACTAATCAGAAAAGAACAAAATTTATCAAAAGAAATATTCTCTGTCTGAAGATGTCATTTTAAAAAATGAATGGGCAAACCAAGGAGTAACATATTTGCAATTTGTATAACCAACAAAGAATTTTTGTCCAGAAAATATATAGCGATAATACAAATCAACAGTAGAAGGACAAAGGGCTGATAAAAGGGGGACAAAATACTTGATTGGACAATTGGCCACATCGATATCCATTAGAGGACTTATATTATCTCATTTCAGGACTTATTTTACCCTGTAGTATTCTCACAGTGTGATATTGTCAAAAGGATATAAAAAAATAAGTGTATGAAACAGAACAGATAGCCTGGGAAGAAACTGAGACATATATTTAACTAATTCCCCTTTTAAACCATTCTGCTCATGCTGGCTGCCCCATTGTCTCTTTAATACCCTAGTGTTCTCATTGTTCTTCTGTTTCTCCAAACTCCTCTCATAATATCACAAAATCACTCCCAAATTCCCACTTGCTTGTGACTCTCCTCTTTTTCACTAGAGCATGTGTTATCAACCACGTATTAAGAAATACTGTTTTCTCAACAAAACAACATAATATGCCATAGTTGACTAGTAACTTAATATATTTTTTTTAAGATTTTATTTATTTATTCATGAGAAACAGAGAAAGAGAGGGAGGCAGAGGGAGAAGCAGGCTCCTCACTGCGCAGGGAGCCGGACGCGGTACTTGATCCCAGGACCCTGGAATCATGACCTGAGCCAAAGGCGTTGCTTAACCGACTGAGCCACCTGGGCGTCTGTAACTTACTTAATCTTATTTGTACACCAGCAATTTATTTGTTAACACAAATATATTTCTCTTGGTTGGTTAGGAAATGTGCTAAAGTGAAACAAACATTGCAAGAAAGTAAGGTTAACATGAAAAAAGAGTCAGAAATTGTCTCATGGCTCTTCTTGCATCACACCATATAGGAGACCCTGATGCCACATCTGTGTAAAAAGGCTCCTATTTCTTGACAATTCAACTCTCAGACATCTCACTGAAAGTGATATGAGATACACTATTTTATCTCAAACTAGAACCCATATAAATCAGTGTTTTTTAATGTTAGATTTATTTAAATGGCCTCCTTTTCTGGCCTCTTCAGTAATGTGGTGTGGTCAGCTGTTAATGGTACTTTTAATTATATGATCTACACTTGAGTATTAAAAATGGAAATAAGCCATAGTAATCAGTAGTAACAGAGAAAGAATGATAGTCCAAGACTATAAGGTTCTTAAGTCTAATTCCTCACAGTCTTTTTTTTTTTTTTTTGGAAGTATTATAAATCTTGATTTGGGGAAGTATTTTCAGTTCTACAGACTACTTCCAATAATATGAATCAAAGAGAGAAAACATCACTACTGGGAGGTTTAAAAGGATTTTATTTGTTAAACTAAAGGAATCCCCAACTGGGGGCTTTTTGTGAATTTCTGAAAATCATAAAATGATAGGTCTATTAGAAGTCCGCTTTTATATTTGAAAATTTATTACCATCATCCAGAAGCCTGAAATCAATAAATTAAAAGAAAATTGTACCCAAATGAAAAAAAAATAAAGAAAAAGAGAGAAGGAAAGAACTCAGTTTGTTAGTTTTTCAGAGACAGATAATTACATCCAACAGCATTAATGTTAAGAAGCAGGTATAGGGGCGCCTGGGTGGCATAGCGGTTGGGCATCTGCCTTCGGCTCAGGGCGTGATCCCGGTGTTGTGGGATCGAGCCCCACATAGGGCTCCTCTGCTGTGAGCCTGCTTCTTCCTCTCCCACTCCCCCTGCTTGTGTTCCCTCTCTCGCTGGCTGGTCTCTATCTCTGTCAAATAAATAAATAAAATGTTAAAAAAAAAAAAAAAAAGAAGCAGGTATAGCAGGTAGGGGCACCTGAGTGGCTCAGCTGGTTAAGCGTCAGAGTCTTGGTTTCCACTCAGGTCATGGTCTCATGGTCTCAGGGTCATGGTCTCAGATTCATTAAATCAAACCCCACCTCGAGCCCCACCTTGAGCCCCCTCATTCAGCGTGGAGTCTGCTTGAGATTCTCTCCCTCCCTCTCTCTCCCCGGCCCTCCCCTTCCCTGTGCTCACTCGCTCTCTCACTCTCTCTCTCTCCCTAAAATAAATAAATGCATATATAAAATCTTTAAAATAAAAGAAGCAGCTATGCCAGGTAGGAGAGATTCTTCTCTTAAACACTGCATTTAAAAATTAACCAAGAAGTGAACGCAATGACAGAGGCAAATCACAAAATTGGAAATGATAACGTTCAGGCTTCTAGAATAGGAGGAAATAAGAGTTTCCACTGCATGCACTAGCCTGACAATCATATCCATTCTGGTGTGTGTCAGGGCCAGGATTTGGGGGGACCTCCCAGTAGCAGCCCTCTCCCGTTCAAATTGCAAAATGGAGAAAATAGCAAGAGAAAAGATTTCTGGTTTATTTTGGTAATTTTCTAACACAGGAAGAAAAGTACCACTGACAGCCAAGGAAATAGCATAATCTGCCAGGTGCTTTTACACACTACCTTACCTTCAAACACTACGTTAGTTTCAAACCTTCTCCGGAGGTATTTTTATGGATTGGTTTCATGATTTTTATTTGTTTACTTATTATTTGTTTGCTTATTACAAACAAAGACTTTAAATTTGAGAGAGGTTGAGGAATAGTCTTCAAGTCACAGTCAGCACTGAAATTTGAGCCCAAATTTGAGCTGGGCTAACTCAAAACTCCTATTGTTCCCGCTATCAAGGCAGTATTGTTCTCTGGTTAAGGACACGGACTTGGTAGCAGGATTCCTAAGTGAAAACCTTGACCCTGTCATTCATTCATTGTTTAAGTTTGAAAAGTCATTTGATCTTCCTAAAAACTATATTTCTCATATATAACATGGGAATAATAAAGAACCTGTCTCAAAAGAAATTGGTGAGGATTAAACATGTTAATATATGTAAAGCCGTGGTAAGAGCTTCCTGCACATAATATGGGCTCAATAAATGCCCACTATTATTGCCACACTATATAAATTTTATGTATGCTAGTGAGTATGTATTCACTTCGCATGTTTTAATAACTTCTGAATATCTTTTAAGTGAATTAAAATACAATCTGTGAAATGTAATTTCTCTTGAGGGAGAAACTTTATGTACTTATTTACATTACACACTAAGATTGTTTTGGAGAGAAAAACATATATATGCTCATGGTATAGTGGATAATATGATCATAATTGTTTTGGCTGGATAAGCAATAGAACTGAATCATGCCCGTTACCCAATTAACCATGATCCACAACCATCAAAACTATAGTTGCTATCTTCACATAATTGTTCTTTTTTTTTTCTTCTTTTTTTTTTAATTAGGACATAAGGAGTAACTGTAGATGACACTGTCTGACAATTAAAATCTAAATGATCACAGTACTTGAAGATATCTACCCACTAATTAGAAAAGAGATTGACAAGGTACAATTTGCAAGTTTGTCAGTATTAGAAATCAGTATTTTGCTATTGCATATTAAAGTTTAGAGATTAATTTTCTCTCAAAAATTATTAGTGCTTCATCACCTGTTTCATAGGAATGAATTTTAGAACACAAACCCTAAACAATTATTTCTGATTATGAAGAACCTATCCCTAAATCACGGCTTCAGATTTTTCACTCAGAGCAATGTAAACTCTTAGGGAAACTTATTTCCAACAATGTCAGGACTGCATCACTCATATTTCTGTCTTTCCCTTTTCTGTTTCTATAAATGATCCTTGTTTTTCCCTAACTATTCCAGAGCATGGAAATGCCAGGGACATCTTAGACTTCTTAGATTTTCTTTTATCCATTGCAGTTTCTCATGAGGTTCTGAGTATATAGCCGCTAGGAATGTACATGGGATAATTTCCTCAAATTACTATACTTTGGTTTTATCTCTGGCTTCACCATTTTTCCCTTTGAAAAGTTTCACTTTTCTCCACATTCTCCCTGCTTTAAGCTCAATTCTTCTTCAAATTTCTCAATTTTTTCTCCTACCAGGCCAAAATACAAACCTATGGTTCTTAATCCTGTCCTTAAAAGGCTCTTTAAAATGAAAGAATATATTAGGCATNTCCTACCAGGCCAAAATACAAACCTATGGTTCTTAATCCTGTCCTTAAAAGGCTCTTTAAAATGAAAGAATACATTAGGCATATTCATTCATTCNGCATATTCATTCATTCATTCATTCATTCATTCACTCGTCATCCATTCATTCATAAAACATGAATGTTAGCTATTTTCCAAGGCTGTATTTCAGATTCTGAGAACGCTTTAGTAAATAAAACAAACTAGGGTTCTGTTCTCATATTGTAAGGAAGACATACAGATACATCAACCAACTAAACAGGGGACATAGTAGAGACCAGTAGATAGGCGAAGAATGGCCAGGATAGCTTCTTTGAAAGCCTTGGAAAAGGTGGTGTTAGAGCAGAAGTCTAAAAATGAAAAGTGCCAACTCTGAGTATATCTGTATGTGGGGCAGAAGGAACATCAAATGAAGAACCCTAAGGTGGGGATAAATGGCATTTTTGGAAAGACAAAAAGAAAATCAAAAAGTCCAGAAAGTGGTTCACAAGTGTGAAAGAATGTGCAAGTTCAGAGTTCTTTGTTGCAGAGTTGAGAATCCATTCTAAATAACATTTAATACGTTATTAAAGGATATTAGACGAGATCGGGGGTGTTCAAGGTATGGCTGTAGACTGGATATTAGGCAGCTAACATGATCTCTAAGAAGGTTGGAGAATCAGTGCCAGCAGCTTGGACCAGCAACCACAACGTGGGGGTTGCTACAGTGAGAACATCACTGCCACTGTCGCTGAGCACAAAAATTACAGCTCACACCTCTGAGGTTGTGTATGGGGTCCCCAAACTCTACCTAACTTCTGAATGACAGAACCATGTAGACAATAGGAATGCTGAGAGACAGTGCTCTAGCTTCTAACTTGAGAACAAGGGACTGATCATGCCACATCGGAAGGGGGTTCAAAAGATGCCAATTCATCAAACACATGATAAGTGCCCACCATATCACAGAGAAAAGCTTGGAGTTTTAAAATATTAATACAATTTCCAGTGTGTTATATGTGATTTTCATAG
>NW_023254151.1:0-2749 GCF_002007445.2 Ailuropoda melanoleuca | reverse complement strand
AAGAGACTGTCTTTTTTACACTGGATGTTTTTTTCCTGCTTTGTCAAAGATTACTTGCCCAAAGAGCCAAGTAATCTTTTCTGGGTTCTCTATTCTGTTCCATTGATCTATGTGTCTGTTTTTGTGCCAGTACGATGCTGTCTTGGTGATTACAGCTTTGTAGTACAGCTTGAAATCCAGCATTGTGATGCCCCAGCTTTGTTTTTCCTTTTCAACAGTTCCTTGGTGATTCAGGGCCTTTTCTGGTTCCATACCAATTTAAGGGCTATTTGTTCCAGTTCTTTGAAAAATGTCATTGGTATTTTGATCGGGATAGCATTGAAAGTGTGGATTCCTCTGGGTAGCATGGACATTTTAACTATGTTAATTCTTCTGATCCATGAGCATGGAATATTTTTCCATATTTTTGTGTCTTCCTCAATGTCTTTCAAGAGTGATTTGTAGTTTGTGGAATATAGATTGTTTATGTCTCTCATTAAATTACTTCCGAGGTAACGTATGATTTTTGGTGCTATTGTAAATGGAATGGATTCCCTAATTTCTCTTTCTTCAGTCTCATTATTCATGTATAGAAATGCAACTGATTTCTGAGCATTGATTTTGTATCCCACCACATTACTGAACTGCTCTATATCTTTTAATAGTTTGGGAGTGGATTCTTTTGGGTTTTCCATATAGAGTATCATGTCATCTGCGACGAGAGACAGTTTGACTTCTTCTTTGCCGATTTGGATACATTTTATCCTTTTTTGTTGTCTGATTGCTGTTGCAAGAACTTCTAGTACTATGTTGAATAATAAAGGCAAGAGTGGGCATCCTTTTCGTGTTCCTGATCTTAAGGGAAAGGCTTCCAGCTTTTCCCCATTGAGAATGATATTTGCTGTAGGCTTTTCATACATGGTTTTTATGAGATTGAGGAATGTACCTTCTATCCCTACACTCTGAAGGGTTTTAATCAGAAAAGGATGCTGTATTTTGTCAAATGCTTTTTCTGCATCTATTGAGAGGATCATATGATTCTTGGCTTTTTTCTTGTTGATATGATCTATCACACTGATCAATTTGTGAATGTTGAACCACCTTTGCATCCCAGGGATGAATCCCACTTGGTCATGATGGATAATCCTTTTAATGTACAGTTGGATTCTATTAGCCAGGTTTTGCTTATGAATTCTAGACGTATTCTTTAAAATAAATAAATGAACTCATGGCATCTGAAACAGATGCTCTGAGAGGGGAAACTGACGGAAACTGCAGTTCATGAAAATGATGGACAGTATGCTTGGACATTAGGGGAAAAATCTGTCTTGCAAGAGCATTCGGCAGAATTGAATATTTTTGATCTGGGAGTCTCAAAATATATACCTATGGGTACTATCGAGTACAAGGAAAAGACCAAACTACCCCCCTGGCCTAGCCTATGGATAGAACAATTGCTTCCTCTTGGAAATTATAACCATGGGATTGCTCACAAATGAGTTTGGAGTCTGTATTTATACTCTCTGCACAGTCAGAGAGTTTTAACCTGAAAAATCAACATTAGCTATTAGGAACCCAGAGCGTCATTGAAATTCGGGGGTCATTTGAAGAACCGTAGTTCAGGTGACCTTGACTGAATTGAGTCAAATTCACAAACACATGAAGACCTATGTACATTGAACAGCAGTCAGTTTAGCAAACAGCAGACTAACTTCCCACTCTCCTCTCAAATCAGTAATAAATCTATTGGATACACATTATGAAGCAAATATATTCAACATGACTAATGATACAAAACAAAATAAAAGGAGAAAATATTGCTATCATAAAAGAAAAGCCAGTGACTTCTGTTCCTCGGAAAAAGAGTAGACACAATTTTCCATATTCCTCCTGCTAATATAATATCAATCACTATTTGATATAAATTGATTTATATATAAAATATATATTTAACACTCTGAAAGTTGGAGAGAAGAAGATAGAATGCATAGGGATGCAAGAAACTACATGACAGAAGATGCCAACAACTCAGGAACACTAATGAGAATAGGCCAAAAAAGTCCCCAACAAAATCCTCTTCATTCTAGCCAAACAACCAGGAGAGGGGCTGCCTAGCAAGATAAGATATTTAAACAACAACTTCTCTACTTCAGCCAAACACCCCAAAAGAATCTTTGGTCCCATCTCACCTATACCAGCAAAGGGCAAATGGGGAGCCTGGGCTCCTACTGCTGGCCAGGATGTAACAAGCTACTCCAGCACCCCCACACCCCTGAGGAGGTGTCAGAGAAGGCCAAGTATGGGACCTGCACTTTCATCTTTGTCAGACTGGAAACAGCACCTCCTCCAGTGGTGTAAGTGAGCAGCAGTGACAACACAATCGGCAACCCTATCCCTCCTAGAAATCAGTGGAGGCCTAGTAAGGGTCCGGAGCTCTCCTTCCCTCCCAGCGGTAACAAGAAGTGTCCTCACCTCCCTTTGTGTGCTGACAGAAGCAGAGTTGGGAAACAAGACTTCTACACCCACGTGGCAGGAACAAAGGGGTATTCCTCTTTCTTCACTTGTCAGAAAAGTGTAAAAACAAGCCAACTAAGACAGAAAGTTGAAATAAGGTTCAGAGTCTTAAAATATAATACACATAATGTTGAGATTCCAATTAAAAATCATTAATCATACAAAGTAGAAAAATCTCAACTTCTGGGGTGCCTGGGTGGCACAGCAGTTAAGCGTCTGCCTTCAGCTCAGGGCGTGATCCCGGCATTGTGGGATC
>NW_023254150.1:0-5538 GCF_002007445.2 Ailuropoda melanoleuca | reverse complement strand
GTGCCGATACTTGATTGATATTTTAAAAGATTATTCTGGTTACTAGTAAAGAATGGGCTTAGAAGGCAAGAATGGAAGCAAGGGGACCAGTTAGGGAGCATTTGACGTACTGTAGACAAGAGATGATGGTAGGTTAATCTAGGAGTTGGAACAGGAGATGGAGGGACAATTGTATATCAAAGATATGTTTTGGGGAATAGTCAAGGGGAAAAGAATGGGCTTAAGGGGCACAGAGCATATTCCAAAGGTAATGATAATACCCTTATTTTTAAAATAAGTTGATAGGTGTGCCTGGATTTGTATTATTATGATTTCTTTTTAAAATTTTTTTATTTAGGGGCGCCTGGGTGGCTCAGTCATTAAACATCTGCCTTCTCCCTGGCTCAGGGCGTGATCCAGCGTTCTGCAATCCAGCCCGGCATTCTGTGATCGAGCCCCACATCAGGCTTCTCCACTGGGAGCCTGCTTCTTCCTCTCCCACTCCCCCTGCTTGTGTTCCCTCTCTCACTGTCTCTTTCTCTGTCAAATAAATAAATAAATAAATAAATAAAATCTTAAAAAAATAAATATTTTTTATTTAAATTCAGTTTAGTTAACATATAGTACATTATTAGTTTCAGGGACAGAATTTAGTGATTCATCAGTTGCATGTAACACCCAGTGCTCATTACATCAAGTGCCCTCCTTAATGACCATCACCCACTTACCCCATCTCCCCACCCACTTCCCCTCCAGCAACTGTCAAGTTGTTTCCTGTAATTAAGAGTCTCTCTGTTTTTATCTATTTTTTCTTCCCTTCCCCTATGTTCATGTGTTTTGTTTCTTAAATTCCATATATGGGTGAAATCATATGGTATTTGTCTTTCTCTGACAGACTTATTTCGTTTAACATCATACCCTCTAGTTCAATCCATATTGTTGCATATGACAAGATTTCATTCTCTTTGATGGATGAGTATGTATGGATGTGTGTGTGTGTGTGTGTGTGTCCATTCATCTGTTGATGGACTTCTGGACTCTCTTCATATTTTGGCTATTGTGGACATTGCTGCTATAAACATTAGGGTGCATGTGCCCCTTTGTATCACTGTGTTTGTATCCTTTGGATAAATAGCAAGCAGTGTAATTGCTGGGACATAGGGTAGTTCTATTTTTAACTTTCTGAGGAACTTCCATACTGTTTTCCAGAGTGGCTGCACCAGTTTGCATTCCCACCAACAGTGTAAGAAGGTTCCCCTTTCTCTGCATTTTTGCCAACACCTGCTGTTTCCTGGGGTAGTCATTGTGACAGGTGAGAGGTGGTATCTCATTGTGGTTTGATTTCCCTGATGCTAAGTGATGTTGAGCATTTTTTCATGTGTCTGGTAGCCATTTGTACGTCTTCTTTGGAGGAATGTCTGTTCATGTCTTCTGCCCATTTCTTGACTGGATTTTTGGTTTTGTTGGGTTGAATTTGGTAAGTTCTTTATAGATTTTGGATACTAGCCCTTTGTCTGATATTTCATTTGCAAGTATCTTCTCCCATTCTGTCAGTTGCCTTTTAGTTTTGTTGACTGTTTCTTTTGCTGTGCAAATGCTTTTAATAATAAATATTAGAGCAGAAATCAATAATAGAGAAATAAAAAATAGAACAGATCAATGGAATTAGGAGCTGGTTCTTTGAAAGAATTAATAAGACCAATAAACCCCTAGCCAGACTTACTAAAAGAAAAGAGAAAGGACCCAAATAAAATCATGAAAGGAGAAGAAATCACCACCAATACAAAAAAAAATACAATTATAAGAGAATGTTATGAGGAACTATATGCCAATAAATTGGGCAATCTAAAAGAAATGGATAAATTCCTAGAAACAGAGAAACAACCAAAACTGAAACTTCAAGGAAGAAATAGAAAACCTGAACAGACTCAAAACCAGCAAAGAAACTGAAGTAATAATCAAAAATCTCCCAACGAATAAGAGTCCAGGGCCTGATGGCTTCCCAGGAGAATTTTACCAAACATTTAAAGCAGAATTAGTACCTATTCTTCTGAAGCTGTTCCAAAAAATAGAAATGGAGGGAAAACTTCCAAACTCATTCTATGAGGCCACAATTACCTTGATCCCAAAACCAGACAAAGACCCCTATACAAAGGAGAATTACAGACCAATATCCCTGATGAATATGAATGCAAAAATATATCATTATAATTTCTATGCTTAGCATATCTCTTTAATAGATAATGACTCCATAAATAAGAAAAAGAAGTGCTATAACAAAATTTTATTTAGTTGAGTAAAAAAGTGAGAGAAAGTTTATAATAATCGCTTCCTATGTCATTTCTAGAAGCCAAAGTCTGTTACTAAAGCTGTAATTAAATAATTGAAGTACAAGTCCTAGAAAGGTAAATTAAGAAAGAAAAAACTTTTAATCACTACAATCTGAGTTGAAGAAGAGGAAAGCAAGGTATATACTAATTTTATCTTTGCTCATAACATGAACCTAATAGATATTACCTAAAGATTCTAGAAATGGTTTTATTATATGATATAAATATAAACCCCGGAAATGTGCTAATATGGTAGCCACTCACTACATGTGACTATTGAGCTCTTGAAATGTGGCTATAAACTGAGGAAATTAATCTTAAATTTTATTACTTAAAATTTTAAAAGTCACATGTAGCCAATGTATTGGATAGCACAGCTCTAGAATACAAGAAACTTTACTCATTTAACTTAATAGTCTTTCCAATCTATTGGCTATTTTTCATTTTAACCTTTTTGTTTTTTCAGTGTTCTGGAGTGTCACCCAAACCTACAACAGGCTTCCTGTGAGAAAGAAATTTCTGATGTGTAACACCAATGAAATTTTTCTGTTATCTCTATGGTGTAACCTATCAAAACTGATAACAACCCAAAGTGAAAAGTAAATCCGTATCCTCATCATCTTCTAGAGAAATATGAAGACTACTACACTTAACTCCAATCATACAACTCCTAACTTATGTAAATATTATTTCCATGAACTTTGGTTCTTAACATTTTTCTAGACATCAGA
The DNA here is from genome assembly GCF_002007445.2 of Ailuropoda melanoleuca. Lineage (NCBI taxonomy): Eukaryota > Metazoa > Chordata > Mammalia > Carnivora > Ursidae > Ailuropoda > Ailuropoda melanoleuca. Next base: position 2,498 of record NW_023254150.1, on the reverse strand, counting down.
AGTTTGTTGTCACTCTTGGTAGTTAATACAGTAGATGTTTGTTTCGATTTATCACATACTTGCCATTGTTTTTCTGTCATCTCAAATCTCCTAGCTGGGATCACTTTCTTGTTTCAAGTATATCCTATGAAATTTCTCTTAGTTGATTGTTTGCTAGTGCATAACTTGTTTCTGTTTTTCTGAGGAGTTTTTATCTTATTCTTACAGAGTTGATAATTATTTTATCTCTGAATATTGAATATAATTCATCATCAGTTTACATTTTTGCTGTTAAAGCAATCTGCTGTTAACTGTCTTTCCCTAGAGAGTAATCTCTGCTTTTGTATTCAGATACTTTCAACATCTGCTGAGTTGTCTTTATGGATTTTATGATGTGTCTCAATGTGTGTTTTTAAAAAGTTTTTCCCACAGGGGCGCCTGGGTGGCACAGCGGTTAAGCGTCTGCCTTCGGCTCAGGGCATGATCCCGGCATTATGGGATCGAGCCCCACATCAGGCTCCTCCACTATGAGCCTGCTTCTTCCTCTCCCACTCCCCCTGCTTGTGTTCCCTCTCTCGCTGGCTGTCTCTGTCTCTGTCTCTGTCAAATAAATAAATGATATCTTAAAAAACAAATAAAAAAAATAAAAAAATAAAAAGTTTTTCCCACAAATATTTTGGTGGGATCCTTGAGTATGGAGATTAGTGTCTTTTGTTAGTTTGGGAAAATTTTCAGCTTTAGCTCTTCAAAATTGCCTCTGCCACCTATCCTCTCCTCCAGAAACTCTGAAATTCCAGTTCTCAATGTCTCTTACCCTGTCTTTCATTCTTTCTATCCATTTTGTTTCTGCCCTGCATTGTTGATAATTTACCCAGATCTATATTCTAGATTCCTGTTTCTCTCTGAATGTGTCTAATTTGCACTGAGACACATCTGAAGGATTTTTTAACTGAATCTAAGTTCTCTTTGTTTTTCATATAATTTTCCTATTTGTTTTATAGTGTCCTCCTCCTTTTTCATATTTCCAGCCCTTTTTTTTCTTGAAAAATACTAAATGAATGCAATTTATATTCTGTGATTCTTTCCGGCTTTCAGTTCTTCTTTCTGTTGTTCTTCTGGCTCTTGTGCCCAGAGCCTTGCTCTCTTGTGTGATCACTGATGTCAGACTGTAAGCTTATTTCTTATCTGTAGATTACTTTAAGTCCTGGAATAATGGCAGCATCCACCATAGGGTATTTGTAGTTCCTTCTATCAAGAGGCATTACATCTCTGGAATCAGACACTGTGAATAAAATTATCAGCTAGCAGTGATTCGGACAACTCAATAGTATAAATTCAAACTCAAAAAATGTGTGATTCCACTTACAGTTTATAATTCTTTCTTCTCTTTTTAGCCTTTTAGGATGTGATTTTTTTTAAACTCTATTTCACCACTACCCTGAGAATATATCCTCTGAGATCTCAGCTTGTTGTGGAGGATTTCCTTGTGAGTGCCCTGGGCTTTGTTACCTATCCATCTCTGTCTCTACCATCAACACAGTGGCCTCAAAAACAGATCACAAATTTTCACAATAAAAGCTGATTTCTAGTCAGCATTTATTTCTCTGAGTTCCCAGTTTCATTTGATTTCTCAATATTTTACACCACCTTTTTTTTTGGCTAGCTAATCAAAGTATTTCAAAAAATGTTATCCAACGTGTATATTTGTTTTTAGTGACAGGTTCAGTAAAACTCTCCAATATGCCACAAGGTGGAAATGGAATGCAGCTCTCTCGTTTCTGTGTTACCGAGTCATGTGGCACTTCATACTGTTCCATCATGCAAATCATCACATCAGTTTCAGTATTAGATGTTGTTTAATATGTTTAATATTCAGTATCCACCTTTCTGTCCTTTTTCAGTCTCCTTTCTCAGTCTTTGTGACTGAATGATTTATTGATAGTTTCTTCAAGAAGTTCTTGCAAACAAACATTCCCAGAATTTTGTTTATTATTTGAAACGGTTGGTAGCCTTTTAAATTAAATGCCACTTTTGCTAGGTATAAAACCTGAAGTTTGCCATTACTTGTCTGAAGATTATTATTCCACCTCACCTCATTTATTGTTAGTTCATTATATTTTATAGCAATGCAGACAGGCAAACTGTCCTGCTTCCAGTAGAGCTGGGTGGGGGGGGACTTCACAAATTTTGTTACATGAAAACCCCAATCCTTAGGGAAAAAGAGATTGACAGTAATGTGCTTTTCTACTTACATGTTCATATATTTTTAATTTTTAATGAACATATATTATTTTATTAATTAAAAAACAGAAGAACTGTATTTTTGTTTGCATAATAAAGATGTTTTTACCAAATGTTACAGTAAAGTCCATTTTGTTAATATTGAGATATTGTTAATATCTTCATTACACTGCTGTGTTTGAAGTTTTTTTCTTCTTATTCCTAGCTTCCCTATTTTCAATAAATGCCCTTATGTAGTAGCAGTATAATGGTGTTTGCAGAGCATATTGAGTCAGTAG
>NW_023254149.1:0-9438 GCF_002007445.2 Ailuropoda melanoleuca | reverse complement strand
AATATTGAAAAGACACCTGAGATTTTATCTCTGGTGATCTGAGAGCCTTGAGCCACAGGAAATTCATATAAAATAACACTCTTTTGGTCAAATTTCTTTTTTTTTTCCCTTTCCTTATCTGAAAACCCCATTGCTTATGCAATGCACAATACTNACGTAGAGAGAATGATTTTATATGAAATAGTAAATGTCAATACACTGACAAAAAATAAAGAAAAGGTTTCACATTGTGGTATTTTTAAGAAAGTTTTAGTTTGATTTTAAATTTGTATTTGATTTTAAATTCCTATAACCTGCATCTTTTTATATTACCATGATTACACTGTTCTTACATTCAGAGTTCTACTGCCCTCCAAAAGCACCGGCCATATATCCAGTTTGTGGATTATCTTGAATTTGGTGAGTTAATATTTTTAGAGAGCTTCAGAGAGTCTAATTCACTTCCTGATGTAATGCAATATCAATTGCTAATGAGAGATAATTACTGTTTTAAGCAGTGCTTCAATGTTAGCTTTTTCTTTTCTGTTGCTGTTGTTCTTTTTTTTTTTTTTGTATGTGCCTTTCAAAATACCAATACCTTTTCTTTTTCTTCACAGTGAAATTGATATGTGTACAATGATATACATTAAACTTTAAGTTCTACTAATTCATATAGGTGTGAGCAATGTAGTCATAAGTCAAATTTCTATATGACCCTTCCACCTCAAACAAAACATCAGTGTCATTGTGTTTTTATGCTAATGTGAATTGAGATGTGATAAACTCTTCCTTTTTTTTTCATTTTCTTTTTCTAATTTTAACAGCAACACCTGCTCACTTATTCACATATTCACATATCTCTGGCATCGCATTTAAAGTGCATATGTTGCAGATTGAAATTCAGTATATAATGGGGGGGAGAAATAGTTGGGTGACAGAGTTTGGAAAGGTATCTTATAATTTACTAAAGAAGTTATATCAGCACCTCAGCTCTCTTTCTTCAATGTAAAACCATTGTATCTAAGATACATCCACTAATTCTTAATAACGCTCAGATAATTCAGCATATGATATTGGTTAATAACATAAGTAGAAACATTTTTGATAATTAAAGATATGCATGCTAAAGATTTCTATCCTCAAATATATGATTAGCTTGTCATAGGGAACTTTTTGTTAGCACATTGATAAGATAGGATTTTAATAGATTTAATTCTTTTGATGTCCTCTAAAATCATCTATTAAACATAAGAGATTCACATTGGCATTTATGTGCTGTATTTAATAAATTTGTTGTCAACTTGAAGATACCAATTTTAAGATTTTCGTCTATTTCCAAATTTATTCCATAGGAAAGTTATTGAGGAAAATATCTCACATCAACAATGTAGACTAAAACTACCATGTTATTTACTTTCAAGGGAGCTAGAAGAATGGATGATTGTTTCAGAATTCTTTCAAGTATCTGAGAATCATGCTTGGTTCAGAATATTTATTTGAATTCAAACAGATGAGATATTTATTTATTTCTGTAACATACGTGTATGTCAATGAAAAATTATAGTATAATCTACAAAGAGAAATTCTGAGGAAAAAAGTACTTCAATTTCCGTATTGTCATACTTTTAGACTATAAAGAGGTGATTAATTCCTTTAAATTTCATATCAGAAAGATATTCAAGGTCTCAAACAGCTATCCTTGTTGATCAGTTGAAATTCATACCATAATTGCAATAAAAATCAATGACACATTTATTTCGTGTGGGGTTTACGTGGTAGACACATACCCTGAACTTCTTTCCTCACATAATATTTTGGAGTATTACAGCACAGTCTAGGAATGTTATTCATTTCAATAGGAGCATCCTAACAAGCTTGACCTCAGAATGATCCTGAGTTTACAAGCCAGATTAAGTAATTATAGTCTAATCTTGGGAATAGGACTGAAACTATATGGAGGATACAGAGGAAAGAAGATTGTCATTTCTTAGATAATACTAGGCACACAAACTTAGATTTCAATTGTGCTCCCAACTATTGTTTTTTGACTTTGGAATTACAGTCTATGACTGAATTTCAGTGTAGGGCTACTAGAGAGTTCATTTCAGTATGGTTGGAATTCTATTCAATTTTACTTCATTCTGTGTTGTTTAGGCTAATAATAAAAAGTACCTGAGAGACCTTTTTTCCTCCTGACATCAAATATATGCTGTTCTCTCAAGACCACTTCTTTAAGTCTCTGACACCAACTAGGTGTCCAACAAGTCAATTCAATTCTGACACTAATTACCTGGAATTAGACCCCATAGCCTAAGGGCTCAGTCTTTCAAGACTTCCCCCACTTCAGATGTCAGTCACAAGTCTTGGGCCGTCTGTACTTCTGATGGGACTGGCTCAGGTTTAATAACTTGCCAAAACAGCTCACAGAACTCAGGAAGACACTTTGCTTACATTTACCAGTTTATTTTAAGAATACAATTAAACCAGAGGAAGAGGTACAAAAGGTGATGTCTGGAAGGCTGTAGAGCACAGTACCTTGTGGAATTGGAGTATACTACCAACCTCATGCATGGATGCATTCACCAACCCAAAAGATCTCCAAACCCTGTCACATAGGGATTTTTATGGAGATTTCATTAAGTAAGCATGGTTGATTAAATCATTGGCCATTGACATTAACTCAAGCTCCAGCCCCTCTCTACCCCCTCTCCATAGCAGAGGCTGGGGAATAGGGTTGTAAGTTCCAAGCTTCTAATCAAGCATTTGTCTTTAACTAGCACCAATCCTGAAGCTGTCTAGAGGTTAGCCAAGGGCAGACTCATTAGAGCATAAGACAATTCTATTACTCTTATCACTCAGGAAATTCCAAGTGTTTTAAGAGCTGGGAACAAAGGCACTGTGGACAGAGACCACTTATCTTTCTATGATATCACAATACCTATTATAAACCAAATGGGTCAATCATAGGTAAAAGGGAATTGAAATCACTGTTAGCTTTCTATATGATTATGGTTTTAAGTCACTGATACTGAATACCGATTTTATATATGGCAGACACTGGAGTATTTAAATGCCAAGGCCTCTGGCCATCAGGGAGTTTCTGCTCTCCTCAAAATGAGACTAAACTGACAGATGCTTCCTATGTGTCATTTTGTTAGTTGATTACTATGACATTAGCCGTTACCTTCTGCTTCACGTAAGGCTTTATGTATCTGGTCCCAAGTCTCTCCAAGTCTCGCAGGCCTCTTCAGTGTCCCCTGGACCCATCTTTCTGGAGTTACCAGCTCTTCTTCATACCTCAGAACCTGCCTTGACCCTGAGGACCTAGTTTCTGCAGATGGCATCTCAAGTGGTAGCCCTTTATTCTCTCACTGCCCATATCCTTTGGTCATAAGAGGTGGGGTTTTCATTTCCTATTGCTCCTCTTTGCCACTTCCAAACCATTGCACCTCCACTTTCACTAATATTTGCATACTACTCCTCTTCTAGCTCTTCCCTTTCATACTCAGGTCAACTTATCTTCATTAATTACACACATGAGCAAACAGCTGCATTCTCCTCCAAATAAATTCAGCTAGAATCCTGTGAGGTTTCAACATACTGCCAGGACTGGTCACCAGATGAGTAAAATTTCCAGTCCACTGATGCTGCTGTCTTTCATTCAAATCATTGCAACCTCTCCTTCTTCCTTCTCTCTTTTCCTACTATGGTTCCTGGTTCTGATAACTCTCTTATTTATACCTTAAATGTCCAGTTCTTCTGATTTAATTTGTTTATTTACATTTGGGAATTTATTAAAGTTGCATAACAGTTACACCTACTTCGATCACACCATCCATGCATGAAGTTGCAGGAGAGATATGTTTCTTTTGCTAAGTACATGTTTGTCTGATATTAATGTTGTGGTCCTTGCTTCTTTTGTGCTTACATTTGCCTATAATATTTTAGACCCTCCTAAAGTGCTCTAAGGCTCACTGTAATCACTGTAAGATTTTACCCATTCCTGTATACTGTTTGGCGAACACAAGAAAGAGTAATTTTTAAAAGACTCAATACTTAGCCTTGTCCATCAAAGTGCTTAGTGATTTTAATATGAAAACAAAATATATTACTCTTTTCATATTTTAAAGAGTGAGATTACATTATGATAATCTTCTATACTTCTTTCTCAAAAGCAATTTACTCTAAGAAAAACAGGGTCCAGGACTGAATCTCTTCTGTCTTTCATGCTTCAGTGTAACTCAGTTGGATGATTAAAAGAAGTCCCTGGTTAAAATAAATTATCATTGGAAGGGGAAGACCTAGAGATTAGATCTGGTCTTAGGGGAAAAAATGAGAGTAGCAGAAAGAATCTAGTTCTAGGGGAAAGAGATGGTCAAGCATCAGGCAAGGGGCTTGATTGGGGTCCTGGAGCCCTCCTATCATCCTTCTCCACACTGTTCTCTCCAATCCTCCTTCCGTGGGCTTCTCCCATCCTCCTTAAAGCCCTTTGGGATCTTCCAAATATAGAAGAATTCCAAACTGACCTCACAAAAAAACAGAAAGAGACAATAAGTATAATATGCTCAATCTCATTGACAACTCAAATACTTGGAATAAAAACAGTAAGATGCGCTGGAAATGTTTTAAACAATAAGACTGTTTTTGAAGGAATATACTTTTGTTTCCAGTTGAAAACTTAATGTAACATATAATTCTTTAGAGGCATTTTAAGGCAGAAATGATCTAGATTTCGGATTTGTAAAAAAAAAATATCAAAATAGTATTACAGCAACAAAAACACTGTTATTTTGATACTTAGTAACACATCACTATTCTGGCATAATGAAATACCAGAAGCCAGCATCGCCCTACCTGCTGGCATGCTATATAGGGGAGAGTTTGTCCCAAACCATAGATTTAAACAGTCTGGTCTATTTAACAGCATCTCTAGATATTGTGACAATGTCAGATTTTGAGCAACCTAATAAAGGCACCTTTTGATCACCCCACTCTGATTTTATCTCGCACCTCTCTCTCAAATGATAACCAACAGTGCTTCAAAATTATTCAAATAAAAGTATTGAAGTCGAATTATAATCTTATCCAACGGATATGTCTTTAAATGTTTAACCATAGAAAAAGCATAGTGTTTACTCAATATCTTTAATAAGATGCATCACATGTTTATACCAACAAGAGTGATAAAAATAAACATGTGGCACACAGAAAGGGGAATCACATGATGAAATTCAGATTTGGTCTAAACAAGGAAGGATAAAGTTCTCAAGTACTCAAGTACATACATATCTAGGGCACACAATAGTAATTCTAGAAGCTTTCTGATCAAGGAAGGCAGAAGCTACAAAAAACTGCCAAACCTGGAAGGGCCAGATACTAGAGCAATACCTCAAACCTGGCAAGGGAGGATTTCCCCTAGAAGGATCAAGGTCAACGTTTCTTCAGACTAGCAGAATTGGGGGAAGGAGACCTCCAAGTCAGAATTGATTGGCTACTATTTAAAATGTTCTATAACACAAAGAAAGCAAACTGGCTCCTTTCTGATTTCTATTATAAGCCCATAATGCTGATCTAAAAAAAAGTACAAAAAAGAAAACTAAAGACCAATCTTACTTAGAAATATTGATGCAATTTCTAAATAAAATATTAGCAAATAGAATCCAGCAGTACATTAAAAGAATAATTCACCATGGCCAATTGGGATTAAGTCCAGAAATCCAAACTGATTCAATATTTAAAAATGCATTACTAATATTCAGCACATTAATAAGTCAAAGGAAAAAAAACAAATGATGGTTTCAACATATGCTGATATGACATTTGAAAAATTTCATTACCCATTCCTGATTCAAGAAGAAAAACTCTTAGAGAAATAGGAATAAATAGAAATTTCCTTCACATGAACAAATATGTATGCCAACTAACAGTGTCATGATAAAGAACAAAGCAGCTGAAGTATTGCAATTAAAGTCAGAAATAAAACAGTGATACCCACTATAATTGGAAGTGTTTAAGATTAATGAAGAAACATGTAAAACATTGCTATGAAGGGGAACATATTATTCCATCCATTCTATTCCACAAATATTGATTGAAAACCTATTAGGTGTCGGCTATATAATATGGCTCTTAGGATCTACTGCCATGGAAAGATGGATGGGCTGCACTCCTGGAGTTAACGTTCAAGGAAGGTAGATTTTTTTTTTTTTTGCAAGTTATATTACAACTGCATGCAAAAAACCCCCAATTGAGAACTAGTTAAATATTACTTTACAAATGTCAATAAGCAGCTAGCAAAGATGATTGAATAAATATATTCCAGTTTCTTTCTATTTCTTTAAATAGTAACAACAAAAACCCCTAGAAATATAGAAAAAATACACAGTACCCCTTTTAAAAAATGATAAACTGCAAGTGTGAGAAATAATGTCTTTTAAAAGGGGAGACAGTCTTTATTCTGGCATAGGAAAATTTAAGGATATAAATTCTTCTTAATCAATAAGGTATACAAAATCCCAGTGTGAATTGTAATACAGCTTTCTTTAAACTTCATAAATTTCATCTAGATGTACAAATATCTGAACTTAGATGGGAGATTCTGGAAAGACAGAACAGTCAGGAGGAAATATTCATATCAGGTTTTAAAGTTTTTATAAAGCTGGAATAATTAAAATAATGTGGTACCAGTAAAAGAATGGTGCAGACTAATGCATAAATAGGTTAAGACCTTTACTGGAATTCACTGTGTGGGAAAGATGGTATTGCAGATCCCTGGGAAATGATTATTCTCAATGACTGATGTTTTAAACAGTGAGATATCTATTAAAAAAGAAAATAAAATTGGATCCCTACCTCAAAGCTTAACACTCAAATGAATTCCAGATGAGTTAAAGTTTTAAATGTCTTCTTAAAAAATGCAATCATAGAAATATTAGGGTAAGATACAACTGAATATTATAATCTTGGAAGAATTTCCAAAGCCTGACACAAAATGTAGAAGTCATAATGAAAGGAACTGGCTCCAGAATACTAACAAAATATATTCATAGCATATAGTCTATAAAATAAGCTAACATCCTTCAAATGGAAGGAGCTCGCTCTTACATATCAATGGGAAAAAAAAAAAAAAAAAAAAAAACAACACTTTTCCTAAATGGCCAAAGGGTATGCACAGGCAACTCACAGAACAGGAGATATAAAGGCACAATATCAAATAAAATATGTTTAATTCCATGGAACAAATACAAATTAAAGTAACCAAGAGTTGTAAATTTTTACCTATCCGACTGGCAAACGACAAAATGACTGGTACTATCCAATGTGGGTGAGAATGAAGGCACTGGGTACTCTTATACAGTACTCTTTGGATTGCAGATGAGTTCAGTGCAAACTTTTTGGGAGCAATTTGTCAACATTTGTCAATATTTTAATATCTAGTACCCTTTTAACTATGGATTCCAATTTTAGGAATAAATGCTGCAGAAGATACAACGTATTTATGTTCTTTTACTGCATAAATTTGGAAAAACCTAAATTTTCATCTTTAGGGGTTGGTTAGGTAAGTTTTGCTACAATACATGTACTAGAATATTATGCTGTGGTTAAAATAATGAAGTAGATCTACCTAGTCTGTTTTAGAAAAGGTCCGTGGTAAATGACTAAGTGAAAGGGTAATAGGATGTTCTCTGTTGTATAATGTAACTACTGTAGTTCAGTTGGATATGGGGTATATATTTGTAAACTCACAAACATTTGCATAAGGCCATACATCAGATTGTTAAAAGTTCTTCTCTCTAGAGGATTAAATTCAGAGGAAGAGAGCGGAGGGAAAGGAGAGTAGCACATGTTCTGTATATTCTGTATTGTCTCAAATGCTGTTCTATATAGAGAGCATGCATTACTTTTACAATAAAAAATGACTACAAAGATTTAAAAGTTCTTTGCTGAAAATCAATTTGAAAATAGAACTCTGTTTCCCATGTTTCCTGATTCTCTTTGAGAAAAAGTTCTTTCATTTGTACTGGCATACTGGATTTCTAGCAAAAGTTAACTTTATGAACAAGTTAATAATCTACTTTTTGAATTATTTATACGCACTTTGAAGCTTTAAGGCAGAGAGGGCAAGCTCCATATTTTCCTCCCCTTCAGATCATAATCCTCCCTCTGACAACATGGTCTTCTCCATATTGATGAGGTGCAGAGAGCGGAAAGAATGTTAGATTTCAGATGGAAGGTGTGCTATGCCTTCTTATCTGTTACCTTCCACAAGATAACCATGAAGGGCAAAGAAGTGAATTCAGCTGACTAATGTTTAGCCATTCTGGAGCTTAGTAGTGATGCAGCATAGAAAAGTAAATTTGTAGGTATTTGTAGGAGAGATTCTTGATTAAGGATTTTTTTCCTGCTTTGGTGTAGGTTGAAGGGTATGCTTCATCTCCAACCCATCTCCACCCGCTGGCCTCAGAGCCTGGTTTGGTCATTGGGGAAATCTGGGATTGATTCTAAGTCCTAAAGAGGGCTGTCTCTGGTCCTGATTCCTACTCAGTCTAGAAGTCCATTTCAATTCTAAGATCGCACAAGAGGAATTTGTGTGTTGTAAGAAGAAAATATAGGATTTGTTTTGGCCAGTTCCTGTAGACTTAGATCCAAAGAGTACTCATACGGATCCAGTCCTCTGAAGTGATTTTTGTTTCCCTGCATTTCTGACAAGAGACCCGGAACTGAGTCTCACATCAGACCAGAAATGCAGCCCAGACAGGCCCAGAATCCCATAGGTTCCAAAGAAAAATGTACCTGTACTTCTATCTGTTGTGCTACTAATATTCGCCTGAGGAACAGTAGCTATATGATTTTCTTTTTCCTAAACAGTGACTCTAATCTATCACATTATGTTTTGTCTGTGTGCTGAGCAGTTCTCAAAATAAAGCAGTTTTTAATATTTTCTAAATATTCTCATTGTTCATTCACCACTATTCTGTCAAATATTTGGCACATTACTTGACCAAATATCTGGCAGGTGTGAATGGCATTGGTTTGAGTTATTTCCCCTATAATACTTTGCCAGAGCTCTGATACTGTAAGAACCATTACACCATGTCTCATCTGTTCCCTGTATTTCTAAAACTCATTCTTCTAGGAGAATGACCAAGGCCTTCCAAGGCTGGAAAAAGAAGTCAATGCTGCATTTCAAACATGATAGGAAACAATAAAGACACTGGTAGAAAACAGGAGAACCAAAGAGGCTTTATCTGGCATGGTTTAGCATTTCGCCATGCATATTCTGCCCTTAATTTGGAGACTAACCTGCTGGCAGGGCTGTGTGCTTCCAGGATGAAGGAGAAAAGACACATAGGCAGGAAGGAACAAATTCTATTTCAGCAATACACTTTGTTACTGTGGTCACGTAACAGATGCAGTCTTCTTCACCAACAATTTCCTAGATCCCAATAAGCATTTAAA
>NW_023254148.1:0-4762 GCF_002007445.2 Ailuropoda melanoleuca | reverse complement strand
GAATTCAGTGATTCATCACTTACATACAACAGCAGTGCTCATTCAAGTTCCCTTTTAAAACCATCTTCCCCTGGGGGATTGCAGAAGAGCTCATAGCTGGTCAGACATCTTTTCACTGGTCTCCCAGGTACTTATGGTGGAATGGATCTGAGACTGCAGCATGGAGTTCAGAAATGTACTTGGAACTGGGGTCTACCAGCATGAAAAATCTACCAAAAACCANTTATTTATTTATTTATTTATAGTTTTGGATTTCTTTAACTTTTTTAATTTAAATTTTGTTCATTAATATATGTGCAATAATGATTTCTGGAGTAGAATTCAGTGATTCATCACTTACATACAACAGCAGTGCTCATTCAAGTTCCCTTTTAAAACCATCTTCCCCTGGGGGATTGCAGAAGAGCTCATAGCTGGTCAGACATCTTTTCACTGGTCTCCCAGGTACTTATGGTGGAATGGATCTGAGACTGCAGCATGGAGTTCAGAAATGTACTTGGAACTGGGGTCTACCAGCATGAAAAATCTACCATGGGTGAGGATGTTCTTGATTCATTAATAAAGTGGTAATCCAAGCCTTAATATGTTGCATTATTGAATGTCCTTTTCTTCTACGTGAAGATTTTGGTGTGTGACTGCAACTTCATAACCAGTCATAACCAATATATATTCCGCCATTTCGTCCCACATTGTCCTTTTCAAGTTCTATTCCTAAAATTTGTTACTTTTCTTTTGTTTCAGTTTTATTGCTCCTTCCTGTGTGAGAATTGTTTTTGCTTTTTGGTTTGGGATTCTGTTTTTTATTATTTTGTTTTGCACTATGGATATATGGGTATTTTCTCTATTCCTTATTTTCTCTTCTTCAGATTAACTTATTTTATAGGTCTTGTCCTGTTCTAACTAAAAAGAAAATGAAAATTTCCAAAACTACCTTCCAAGAGGAATTCATTCATTAAACATAAATATATTATTCCAAAATACCCACTAGAATCATTACAGTAATCTGCCCCCTTATGCACAGGGGATATGTTCCAAGACCTCCAGTGGATACCTGAAATCATGGAGAATACCAAGTCCTGTATACACTATGTTTTTTTTCTAGACGTAAATACTTATGATAAAGTTTAACTTGTAAGTTAGGCACAATAAGAGAGTAACAATAACTAACAATAAAATGGAACAATTATAACAATATATTGTAATAAATATACTTTAACAAAAAGCTATGTGAATGTGGTCTCCCTCAAAATATCTTACTGTACTGTACTCATCCTTCTTGTGATGGTGTGAGATAAGACACCAAAGTGATAAGATGAAGTGAGGTGAATGATGTAGGCTTTGTGACGTATTGTTAGGCTACAACACATTAAGAGATCATTCACTTTCAGACCGCAGTTGACCACAAGTAGCTGAAATCACAAAAGCAAGACTGTGGATAAGGGGGGATTACTATATTTTCACCTCTCCTTCATTTTATTGCATTTAATTACTTTGACCCTATAACTATAAACTACACGTGACAATATAACAAGGCTCTCAAAATGCCACACATAGTTGACTGCCCTGAGTAGGTATCCTGTTCCAAATGCTCTTAATCGTTCCTCCTTCCCCTTGTTACTATTGTATGCCTTTTTCATTTCCACTTTAAAAGAGTCTTTCCTACATTTCAGGATCCAGCCATGCCTTCCCCTGCTATCCAGCTCTCCCTTAATTCTTATTTGTGATTAGCTCACTCTAGAATATAAAAGGGTATCACTCAGTTCTTACAGCTCTTTCTCAAAACTCTCTTCCTTCTTGAAACTATTCCACAGGGGCGACTGGGTGGCTCAGTCAGTTTAAGCATCCAATTCTTGATTTTGGCTCAGGTCATGATCTCAGGGTAGTGAGATTGTGCCCCTCATTGGTGGGCTCAGTGCTCAGTGCACCGTCCACTTGAGATTCTCTCTCTCTCCCTCTGCCCTTCCCCTCAGCTCTCTCTCTCTCTCAAATAAATAAATAAAATCTTTTTTAAAGAATAAAAATTAAATTAAAAAACAAAACTATTCCATAGCTTCCCATTCCACTTCTCCCAAATAATTTCCTCCAAATGTTATGGGATTTCTCCTATGAGAGAAATAATTTCATTTCATCATTAAAACGCAGTATTATTGCATTTACTGAGTTTGCTCTTCCAGAGCCATAAAATTAATCAAAAATAAGGACAGGATTAAAATAAAGCTCTAGTGATAAACACTCTGATACTTTCATTAGTGCCCATATGAGCCCCTTCTTTTGTAATATGTAACTATGCCAACCATCTTTCTGCACTTGATTATGGTCTGAACTCATTCTTATGAGTTTCACAGACAAAATCTCTTTATTCCATTTTATTTAAGCTTTTTCTGTAGGCTCAAATGCAGTTGGCACAGAGGAAGGAAAGAGCATAACATGTGCAAAGCAAAGCAAGATTTGAGTGTGGGATGGGGCAAAGGGTAGGGAGGTAGAGGAAGGCTGAAATGGGAGGTTCATTTGTTTACTCATCAAAAATGCACTGAGCATCTTAAGTGCACTAGGCACTGGGTGATGGGGGCACATCAGCAGTAAAAGTTGGGGACATTGTTAAAAGCTTTCTTTTTAACACAATGCTAGATTNGGAGGTTCATTTGTTTACTCATCAAAAATGCACTGAGCATCTTAAGTGCACTAGGCACTGGGTGATGGGGGCACATCAGCAGTAAAAGTTGGGGACATTGTTAAAAGCTTTCTTTTCAACACAATGCTAGATTATTTAAACTTTTTCTTCTAGATATTAGAAACCATAAAATGGTATTAAAGGAAAAATCGATATGATTGCAGATTAGAAAATAATAAAGTTACAATTTAAATAGTCAAGGTAAAAGACCAATGAGAAAACCAATCAGTGACAGTGGCAGTGGGACTGGAGTTGGGAAATGTCTAAAAGGCACAATAACTAAATTACCTTATTAAATGATAGAAGTTCAAGAATCTTGGCAAATTTCTTCTTATTTCCTAATGTGAAACTAATAATATCACTTCTTAATCCCATTGAATTAAAAATATTTTATTTAAATAAAATTTATAAATAAGCAGTGGCTATTATAATTTTATAATTATTTTAGACTAAAGCAATGTGAATATTATATTAATGGTTCATGGGTGTTTATAGATATATTTACTTTATTTTCATGACTAATCTATGACAATAAAGCATAATAAAGCCAAGAGTAAAATAAAGGTGTTGTGATATAAGAGACAGTTATTTGGGGGAGAATTGAGTACATAACTGGTGATACTGATATTCTATCCTGTTTTTAATTATTCTGTATAATCAAATCAAGCCTCTTTTCCTTCTATTTTTCACAAACAATTCATTAGCAATAAAAACAGTCACTGAGACAAATTACCTCTAAATGTCTTCAATAAATTTAACACTAAATAAATAACTTTGTCCATATTAGTTTCAGGAACACCTGAAATATAATTACCTTGTTTTAGCTAATTAAAGTTGCTTTTTAAAGTTTAAAATATACATGCTAATCCTTCTTTTATCAAACATACGTAATTTTTGACCTGTGACTTTTAAACACCAAATAATTCAAGAATAATACATCAGGTAGCTGTAAATACAGATATTCCAAGACTTCAGGAATTCTTACAGACAAATATTGCCTTTCTGATTTCATGCTGATTTGATGCTTTGTGCCAGATCCTTTCACACACATTGTCATGTTTAGTCTCTATAACCATCCAGGGAAGGATGAGTTTACAAATGAAGAAACTGAAATTTCCAAAAATAAGCTATTTTCCACATCACATGATTCATAAATGGTGGAAAAAATATTTTCCAATCTGGTGCTGTTCTATATTGCTAAGATATCATTGCAAATACTCAATATTGATAGGCACAGTGATATAGTAACAACAAAAATTAAGAAAAAAAGAAATTCCAAATGAAAAATTTAACAACTTATTCAGAAGGCAGAATGGTCATCTCTTTGTGAGAAAGACACTTTTTTCCTGATATCTAACATGCAGTCACTATGAGGGCTGCCATTTTTACTGCAAGTTTACAACGNACAACCATCTAACTTATTACCATAGCCCTCCAGAACCACTTAGAACAGGAGCTTCTAGACTATCTTTCAGCAGATAATAGAAATGCTCTCTGGAAAACATTTCTATGTTGCAGAGTTGTCTCAGAGCATACAGGCACTCCCTGGCTCAGTTCTAGGTTCTGCTTTGCAGGTTAAACCACCCTTTATAGAATTAATCATCAATATTGTTAAACCACAGATGGGGCCCTGTAGGATAAGAGGAGGCTAAGTAGAGCAAACAAGTTAATAAGCTAGAAAAATAGGGGCTGATATTGCTGTCCTTGCATACCCACGGGCAAGGTTTCTTTGAATAAAATGATATGGAGAACAACTGAATTACCAAATGTCTATTAAGGTTATGTATTTAATAAATAAAATAACAGAAAATAAAGTAAAAGGCTTAAATATCTTTTATTTTCATGATAAAAAAAGTTGAAAAAGGAAAAATTAAAGAAACTTCCCTTTAGTATCTGTATCAAAGTAAAATAATCTTGGGACACATGAGTGGCTTGGATAGTTAAGCCTCTGACTCTTGATTTCAGCTCAGCTCATGATCTCAAGGTTGTGGGATCAAGTATCACATTGGGCTCCACGATTAGTGCAATCTGCTTGGGATTCTCTCTCACCCTCTCCCTCTGCCCCTTCCTCCCATCCTCTCTCTAAAATAA
>NW_023254147.1:0-2385 GCF_002007445.2 Ailuropoda melanoleuca | reverse complement strand
GCTGGCACTGCTGAGCCAATAAACCAGCTTGGGACCATCTCCTGCCAGACTTCTAGTCAAGCACACAATAGCGACCGTTACAGATGAAGCCCCCTAGCCAGGCTGTGTTCCTTGCACCCTAAAGCGTCCTCAGTCTTAGTCACTAAATCGAAAGTGGTACAGCAGGTCACTGAAGTCCAGGTTCGTTGAATCATGGACTATCCATGCTGGGCAGGATGTCAGGGCTTTCCAGTAAATCTGCTGCATTACCTCTTGTTCTTCACCTATAAACGTATTTTGAGGAAAATCGAAATTGGAGAGGGGAGTTCTTGAAAAATTCAAGAACTTGAAAAATTCAGGGGAAAATATCCAGAGTGATAGGATGATCTATTTTCTGAGCAAAGCTGGACAGATCCCAGTGAATGATTTTCTTTTGAGTTTTCCTTTTCTAGACCCAGGAATTTCCCAGGAACTTGTTGGGGTAGGTGACTGCTAAAATCTTCTATTAGGCACAAATCTAGATTCATTTCTTACCTCTCCACTCGTGTGTGGTCTTAAACACATAATCGTCCTATTTTAATCATATTTTTTCTCTTGCCTCTTCTGGGCTGTATGCTACTTATGAGTAGAGGATATATCTTCTTATTATGTTTTCTTTTTTTAAGGTTTTACTTATTTATTTGACAGAGAGGGAGACAGCCAGTGAGAGAGGGAACACAAGCAGGGGGAGTGGGAGAGGAAGAAGCAGGCTCCCAGCAGGGCAGGGAGCCTGATGTGGGGCTTGATCCCAGGACCCTGGGATCACGCCCTGAGCCAAAGGCAGACACTTAACGACTGAGCCACCCAGGCGCCCCTGTTTTGTTTTTGTTTTGTTTGTATGTCTGGCATGTAGTAAACACTCAACTAGAGGTAAATAAATGAATCAAAGAGTGAACCAGTATGTGTCCTTGAAACATGAATTCCATGTTAGGTTGATAGATGGTACACACATGCACACACACACACATGTATGCACACGCATGCATGTACACACATACATGCACCCACGCATGCACAGACGTGCATGCACACATACATGCATGCACACACACTGTTCTGTGGTTTTAAAAGCAAGTATAGGATACATTGGATGAACAAGAGTGAACAGATTTTTTTTTTTTTTGCTCAATACCTTTAATATATAATGAATGTGATCATAAATCCCTAGCAGGATGATATAGAATGAAGCAGTTTCTAAATTCACTGGACCAAAGAAATCTTTTTTTTTTCTTTCTTTCTTTCCTTCTTTCTTTTTTTTAATGCCTGGGACACCTGGATAGCTCAAGTCAGTTAAGCATCCAACTCTTGATTTTGGCTCAGGTCATGATCTCAGGGCTGTGAGACCGAGCCCCATGTCAGGCCCTGCATCAGGCTCCGTGCTCAGTGCGGATTCTGCTGGAGATTCTGTCTCCCCCTCCTCCTCTACTCCTCCCCCTGCTCATGCTTGCTCTCCTTGTCTCCCTCAAATACATAAATAAATATTTAAAAGTAAAAGAATGCCTTGTAGAAACTCACTTTAAAGGGCATATTTAGTTCTGATTTTGTAAAATTTTATTTTTTTTTTGAAAATTTGAAACCGTTTTCTTTTTATTCTGACCAATGCTAAACTTACGGTAAAGTACAAACTCCAGTACAATAACACCTATGTATTCCTACCAGAATCACCAAGTTTTAATATTTTACCGTATTTGTTCATTCTGTCCCTCCCTCCCTGCCTCTTCTTCAAATTCTTTGTGGGCATCTTTTCCTGACAATAAAGAGAATCATCTTCTGGATGCTGCTGGAAAGTGCATCCCTCTTGCCTCTGAGAAAATAGCAGGATGTGCTGTCAGCAGATGCTTGGATGTTTTGCACTTCTTTGTTGATGATTAGTTAAATCTCAGTCTAGCAGAACCCTAGAATCTCAAGATGAGGAGGGACCTGAAAAGGCATCTACCCCCAAACTCTGCTCACCTACCCATCTCCCCTGCATGCCGTATACTTATTTTATGCCTCTGGATGCCATGTATTATTTTTTCCAGGGTTGGTGAGTCAATTCTAAGTGGTGTGAAACTTGCAAATGGAGGCTTGTGGAGAGTTGGCCCTCTTTTTGGGCACTGTCCAAGCTGTCTATTAGCTGCTTCCATTTATCAAAGTCTCATCTGAGTGTAGGAAGTCTAATATGAGGAGCTCACTAAGAGAGCTGCATTTTGATAGAGGACTGAAGTGTTTTGCCAACTCTTGATTACCCGTGATAATAAAAATGAGAACCTCAGCCCTTGTTACCCACAGATTCACCGAATCATGGAATATTCATGGTAGAAAGAATCTCAGGGACCATTTGGTTCAGGCATATATATATATATATATATATATATATATATTTTT
>NW_023254146.1:0-641 GCF_002007445.2 Ailuropoda melanoleuca | reverse complement strand
TGTTTCACTCACGGTACCAAAGCACCTTGATTCCTGTTCCACCTTCCATAATGCCGTCGTGACTTCAAGGGGTTTCCCCTCACACTTCGTTTCTTATTTCTAAGGTTATGGATCCTCCACAGGCCCCTACAACCAATGTGGAATGGGGGTCCCCAGTGAAAAGGCTGCTGTTCGTTGGAGGTGTTTTCCTAGATGCTCTGCTTTATTACCAATGAGAAGGGCGCTGAGTCCTCGAAAATCCTGAACCTTTTCGTTCATGCTCCCTTACTCACGAGAGATGATGATCGTTGATATTTCCCTGCACTGTGTGGGGTCTCAGAGACCACTATGGGGCACTCTCGTCAGGCTTCCGCGACCACTTTCCCTCATGTTTCCCTATTCACGAAGGGTGATGATAGTGCTAAGACGGTCCCTGTATGGTGTTTCTGACGGACGTGTTTTGGGCTTTTCGTTCCATTGCCACCAGCATNATTTCCCCCGGGAGCAAACAATTCGTTGGAAGCGGGTTTTGGCCGAATTGTCTTTCTCAGTGCTGTGTTCGTCGTGTTTTATTCAGGGTACCAAAGCACCTTGATTCCTGTTCCACCTTCCATAAGGCCGGCGTCACTTCAAGGGCTTTCCCCTCACACTTTGTTTCTTGG
>NW_023254145.1:0-4987 GCF_002007445.2 Ailuropoda melanoleuca | reverse complement strand
AATCATCGAACTTTACATCGGAAACCGGGGATGTACTGTATGGTGGCTAACATAATATAACAAAAAATCACTAAAAGAAAAAGAGAAGAGGTGGTTTAGATTGGGAAATTAAGAGCTCTGTTTGATAATTTTAATTGAAGACATTGAGTACCAGATAGACAGATACAGTTGTCTAGGATTTAAGAGAAAGATCAGAGCTGAACACTCACTTCAGGAATCATCAGTGTGTAGATGGTATTTAAAGCCACAGATCGGGGTGCCTGGGTGGCTCAGTCAGTTCAGTGTCTGCCTTCAGCTCAGGTCATGATCCTGGGGTCCTAGGATCGAGCCCCACGTCTGGCTCCCTGCTCAGCAGGGAATCTGCTTCTCCCTCTACCCTTCTCCCTGCTCATGTTCTCTCTCTTTCTCTCTCTCTCTCATATAAATGAATAAATAAATAAGATCTTAAAAAAAATAAAGCCATGGATCAAGAAGAGCACCTGGAGAGAGAGGTGCTCACTTTGAGGCTGTGACTGAGCTCAGAGGCACCCCAGTATTTAATGGACAATGTGAGGATGAGAAGCCAGCAAAGAAGACTGAGAGGGAATAGTCAATGAAATAAGAGGAAACCCAGAAAGATTTGGTGTCCCTCGAATCATAATATTTCAAGAAAGAACAGGTAGTCCACTGTGCCAAATCCTGTTGAGTGGTGCAGTAGAATGAGGTCAAGAAACTGACCGTTGAGTGGTACAGTAGAATGAGGTCAGGAAACTGACCGTTGAGTGGTACAGTAGAATGAGGTCAGGAAACTGACCGTTGAGTGGTGCGGTAGAATGAGGTCAGGAAACTGACCATTGAGTGGTGTGGTAGAATGAGGACAGGAAACTGACTGTTGAGTGGTGCAGTAGAATGAGGTCAGGAAACTGTTGAGTGGTGCAGTAGAACGAGGACAGGAAACTGACCGTTGAGTGGTGCAGTAGAACGAGGTCAGGAAACTGACCGTTGAGTGGTACAGTAGAACGAGGACAGGAAACTGACTGTTGAGTGGTGCAGTAGAACGAGGTCAGGAAACTGACTGTTGAGTGGTGCAGTAGAACGAGGACAGGAAACTGCTAGATTTGACGCTGTGACCTACAAGAGCAGCTGNTAGAACGAGGACAGGAAACTGACCGTTGAGTGGTACAGTAGAACGAGGACAGGAAACTGACCGTTGAGTGGTGCAATAGAACGAGGACAGGAAACTGACCGTTGAGTGGTGCAATAGAACGAGGTCAGGAAACTGACTGTTGAGTGGTACAGTAGAACGAGGACAGGAAACTGACCGTTGAGTGGTACAGTAGAACGAGGTCAGGAAACAGACCGTTGAGTGGTGCAGTAGAACGAGGTCAGGAAACTGACTGTTGAGTGGTGCAGTAGAACGAGGATAGGAAACTGCTAGATTTGACGCTGTGACTTACAAGAGCAGCTATAGTTGAACGGTAGGGATGAAGTTCTGAATGGCTAGAGAGAACACGAAGCAAAGAAATGGGGACACCAAGTATAGATAATTCTTTCAAATTCTGCTGTGAAAAGGGTTATGGGAATATGGGATGAAGGGTAGACTTTTTGAAAAAAAGATTATTTATTTATTTATTTGAGGGAGAGAGAGAACGTGAGCAAAGGGGAGGAGAAGAGGCAGAGGGAGAAGCAGACTCCTCGCTGAGCAGGAGCCCAACACTGGGCTCAATCCTAGGACCCAGAGATCATGACCTGAGCTAAAGGCAGATGCTTAACTGACTGAGTCTCCCAGGTGCCCCAAGGGTGGATTTTTAAAGGAGGGAACTATTAAAGAGTTTTCGCATATAATGGAAGTGGTGCAGAAGAGGGAAAATAGATGAATCAGAAGAAAAAGGAGGTAATAGGAGTCGCTAATCTCTTACGGAGGCAAGAGGAATGGGCGGAAGACAGAGTGAACAGTTGACCTTACAAAGTAGGAAATTGGCAAAAGAGAGGGTTACTGATAGGTTGGCAGAATTGGGTTATGGAAGAGCAAGTTCGTCTATTGTATTGTGTCTATTTTCTCTGAGAAATAAAGCGGTGTCGTCAAAGAGTGGGAGTGGGGCGGAGATCTTTGAGAATCTTGGGAGAAGAGGAAAGGGCCTGAAATAACATTTTGGAGAATCAGAAAGTGATGTGACTGGACATCTAGTGTTTGTTAGGAAGTTCTGAAAAGAGACTTGAGAGTTTTGTTCATAGATTAAAAATAAAACCTGAATTTATAATGAAACCTGTTAGCTCAGTCGTATGCTTTCTTCTGGTCACATTCAACCCGGGGGGGGGGGCAGATGCTGAGCAGATGGAAGCTTGGTTTTAACCAGGTTTGGGCGCTTTGCCAAGTGAGTTCTAGATGGGAGGGAGAGAGAGAAGGGGGTTGAGAGTGTGTGCAAGGGGGGAGCATGTCTGGATGAGTCATGGACTCCAAACATGGTAGGGAGGACAATGAACACCTTATGGGGCTGATGGGTGGGGCAAAAAATTTGGTGGCCTGAATAGACTTGGAGTCACATGGGTCTAAGTATTGTGGATTTTTTCTCTTACGTCTCCTTCATCTTTTTCTTTTTACATGCCTCCCTGTGCAAAGACCTCTGAATTTCTAAGACTGGTCATTTCCTCCATGAAATCATCCCTATAATTGGTGTCCCCTTTCCCTCAACTCTTGTTACATCTTATTATATATATTTTATTCAAATGTATTTATGAATAACTATCAAGGACTAATCATTGTTAGAAGTACTGGGAACATGAGCATGAGCAAAGTACCTGGACTCTCACGGAGGTAAGGTCTTATTATGGAGACACATGCTGCATATTACAGATAAATTGCATTGCACAAGACTTAAAAATTCCAAAAAAATTCAAATGCGATGAATATTTCTTTACAATTAGATTGCAAGCTCCTAAAAAAACAGGACTTTTTGCCATAGCAACAGCAGGGGCTCAGTGAATACTTGTTGATTCCTTGAAGATGTTCCCTTCAAAGGTCTTCAGGAAAAATAGTTGGGGGGGAAGGCTCTAGGCAACGTTTTCTTGGAGGACATGAGTTGGAATGTGTTGCATTCACCAAATTTGGGAAAACCTAGAATAATTCTGGAATGATAATAATCCCTTGTGTTTGTCCCATGGTTTGTCAGGGCCATCCATATGTCCCAGGTTACCCATGATCTATGTCCTGCATGTTTCTTTAACTATTTAAGTCAATCATCTTGAAAGGCTGAGCTGTGAGTGTGATGGTAAGGAAAAACACAGATCTCACAAGTGTGCTACCCTGGGATTGTTGGAAGATCTGGTGCTTCAAGGACAGTTACTAGGTAGAGATCACGTGCTCAAATCAGACACAGCTTTGTCCTTAGCAGATGTGCACATTTATCAGGGACTTTGTGCTAATTATTCAAAGAGGTCCTAGAACAGCACTTGTGCCGTATTCAAGGAAAGCCCATTATTTACAGTACACATTTATAATTATTTACAGATAAACCAGCCAGATGGATTCATTGTTTTACATCATGTCATAATTGTCTTACAGAATGTTACATAATTCTGTCAATGATTAAGATGGATTTCAGGTCATAACTCAATATAGAAAGTCTGAATGTAAGCCCAGTTTTTTAGTTATGGGAGGTTATGAGGTAGAGAACTATGGCGATTGTCAAGTAGAAGGGCTCAGGATCCTTTTATTCCTCGGTATCAGGTCCATCTGGTCAGTAATATCTAGCGTTCTTTTTCGTTCCAATGGCACATCTCTGTCTGTAAGTGGGTTTGGGAAGTGAACAATTAGTTCAGTTGTTGGTGACATGCCTGAATGCTAGGATAGGGAAGGGCCATCTGAAAACCATGTGATCTGAGAGATCCTAAAGCCTTGATTCTGCTGCCTTATATCCCAGTTTGGTATGTGATTGCTCTATTTGAAAAATGATAGATTGAGATAGTCTACCTTCCCGTCAGTCTATCCATTATATGGAATTGCACTGATGGACTTGTTTTAGAGCTTGGGGTTTCCTGTAAAAAACCATGCTGATGTCTCAATGAGACCAACTTGGCCTTTCAGCTTGTAGGCGAGGCGTGCATTCCAGGGAGATGGGGTCAACTTAGAAGTCATGAGTGTGCCCACACCCTGTTGTGCAGGCTGCTGTGGGGAGCATGGGAGACAGACAAGCGTCACTGACTTTCTATCCCTCTGTAACTTCCAGATCAAAACAACAACAACAGCAAAATGCACCAGGGCTTCGGAACACTGCTGCTGGTGCTGTAACTAACAGAACCTACCCATGAGACTCTTTACAATCCAGAGCTTGGAATCAGGAATACTTGGTATATAACTTTGCTCAGGCTGCCATGACAAAGTAATACAGATAGCTGGCTTACGTGAAAGAAATTTGTTTTCTCACAGTTCTGGAAGCTGGAAGTCAGGGTTGCAGGGTTAGTTGCAGGGTTGGTTTCTTCTGACTCCTGTCTTCGCGGCTTATGTAAGATGGCCACCTTCTCCCTGTGTCCTCACGTGGCCTTCCCTCTGTGGGTGTCTGTGTCCTAATCTCCTCTTCTTACATGGATACCAGTCAGATTGGTTTAGGGTCCACATTCCAATGACCTAACTTAAGCTTAGTTACCTCTCCAAAGACCTTACCTCCAAATAAAGTCGCATTCTGAGGCATCAGTGGTTGAGATTTCAGCATAAGAATTTGGAGCAGGGTGGGGGGCACAATTTAGTCCATAATACCTGGAAAATTTTGAAACTGGTACACTTCATCATGAAACCTACTAATTTAGGTTCTGAAATAAAACCACATTGAGATCCAGCAATTCCACTTCTGGGAATACATCTGAAGGAAATGAAAACACTATGTCAAAGAGATACCCGCACCCCCATGTTCATAGTGGCATGATTTACAACAGCCAAGACAGGGAAACAACCTAAGTGTCCACCAATGGATGGATGGATAAAGAAGTTGCAGAATATAATACACACACACAC
>NW_023254144.1:0-9374 GCF_002007445.2 Ailuropoda melanoleuca | reverse complement strand
AGAAATAAAAGCACATGCCAATACAAGTCTTGCATGAGGATGGTACGTCAACTGCATTCATAACAGCTCACGTTGGATACAATCCAAATGTCCATCAAAAGGAACATGAATGAACAAATTGTGGTGTGTTTGTATAAGGAAATATTCCTCAGCAGTAAAAGGAATAAACAGCTACCTGCCACAACATAGATGAATCTCAGAAATACACTGAGCCTAAGGTTGGTTAAGTGTCTCGCTTCGGGTAAGTCATGATCTTGGGGTCCTGGGATCGAATGCTGCATTGGGCTTCTCGCTCGGTGGGGAGTCTGCTTGTCCCTCTCCCTCTGCCCCTTCCCCCTATTGTGCTCTCTCTATCTTCCTCTCAAATAAATAACTAAAATCATTAAAAAAAATATGCTGAGCCTAAGAGGCAAGATACAAAAGGGTACACTGTATGATTCCAATTATATGAAGGTCTGTACTAGGCAAACTAATCTACGATGATAGCGATCAGAGTAATGGTTGCCTGGGGGGTAGGAAAATGCAAATTTCTGGGATGATGGAAATTTCTGTATCTTGATTGGGTGGTGGTTATACAGGTGTGTACTTTTGCTAAAACTCACTGAACTGCACACTTAGGACCTGCACCTTTTACTTATATAAAATGTACCGGAAAAAAATAACTGTTGACCCTAAACACCTACTTTCTAATTCTTACCTAAATGCTCCATATTAGATTTTTTTTTCCTTTGCTGGTGTTGTTATTGTAGCTTTCGAAGGAAACTTTTAAGAACCGACACTAAGTCATATATAAAACCGCATCCCACAATGCCGAGAAGTCACTTGTGCAAACCAATCTTGTTTCATTATGGACACAGCTCATTACGCATAGAGGGAGCAGAGTGTTTGGTAATTACACTACCGTCAGAGCCAGTCAAGAGCTAAGGCTTTGGGTTCAGTGTTCCCCAGCCATTTGACTCTGGGTTAATTACTTAGCTTCTTTGTCCCCTTTGTTTCTCACCTGTAGACGAGGCAGAATGCCTACCTCCTAGAGGTTTTAGGACATCAGATAAGAAAATGAATGTAGATTATTAGCACGGAGTCTTTTGACAATATTAAGGATAAAATGAAGATTGGTTTTAGTATAGATATGTAATACTCTCGAGGATTTTGGAATTTTACTTAGAAATTTGTCTGAAAGTACCCAGAAACATTTTCTTAGATGTCTCTCCCACTAAACGAATAAGTTAGTTTGTGATAAAGAAAAAGAATTTGGTCTCCTGGATTCATGTCTCTCAGCCTTCCACACGATCATTCTCACACCTCCCTCCCATTTTTATCTCCCAGGCTCACCTCTTACCTCCCGAGGACCAGAGAGGTCCTCAGAGTCTGGTTTCATACAACTGAGATGCAACACTTCGTTTATTTTACCTATCATTGAGAGCTGGGTTACTTCAAGATAGTTTAAGGCCTTAGATGGAAAAGTGTGGAACCCTAGCATCCATCCACAGAGCAGGTGAAATGTGCCCATCTCACGGGGTTTTGGGTATCACAGTCCATGCCCATCTGAGGTTCTTAACGAGGAGATAAGCTTCTAGAATTCAAGCTGTATCCTGGGCTATACTGTGTCCTCCTTTGATCCCTCTCCTCAAGACCAGAGTTGGATGCTTCCTTGTTTACTTACCACCTTTCACAACTCGGGGTCCCTGTGACATTGCAAATTTGCTTACCTTTTCGGTCTCACTCAGACAGATGTGGGAGTGGAGCTCCAGCTGTCCAGAACTCACAGTCTTCCCACATCGCCAAACTCACGCCCAGCTGCCAGAGTTTCCTCTTACCTTGGTCCCAGTTCAGGCCAGGTTCAGAGCATTCCCAGTATGCTGCAGTGCACCTGGTGTCCCAAAGCCTTCCTTGTCCGGAGCTCCGAACCAGCGCCGCACAGCCTCGGTGCCTTTCACTGACACCTGCGCAGAACAGAGGCGGGCCTAAGAGCTCTGAAGTCAAGCAGACCTGAGTTCCAGTCTGTCTTCCTGACCACAGGATCTTGGGCCAGGTCAAACCTCTTAATTTCTGTTTCTATAAAATCAGTCTAATAGCAGCACTTGCCTGGGCTCCTAAGGGTTTACTGACATAACTTATGTAAAATGCTCACCGAAGGAGGACCTGGGATGGAATGCCTGCCAGCCATTATTCTTATTCTATTTACTAATTATAATAATTTTTGTGGTGTTCTCCAATTGTCACCTACAGGTAAGAACTTGGCTCCTAAGTTAAATTGTCATTTATGTGAGGGTGAAGACTGTTGTCTATTCTTCCTACATAGCCCACTGAACTGGGGTAATGCTGGGGGTGAGGGGTGGCATCAAGAGTAGCCTCCTAAGTGACTGTGGGTGACCTGATAGGCTCCTTGATCTGATGGGACT
The DNA here is from genome assembly GCF_002007445.2 of Ailuropoda melanoleuca. Lineage (NCBI taxonomy): Eukaryota > Metazoa > Chordata > Mammalia > Carnivora > Ursidae > Ailuropoda > Ailuropoda melanoleuca. The sequence goes on along the minus strand of NW_023254144.1, from coordinate 6,972 downwards.
TGCTACACTTCTCTATATAAGGCTTACCTTATACATACTGAGCAGGTGATCTGATCTAATTACCTTTCTATTGCGATGCTCTTCCCCAAAACCTTCCTTGGGAGGCATCTTCTCTCCATGTAGGGTAAATATTTACATGTGTGGATGCTTTATATCCCACTTTTATTTTCTTTAAAAAGAAAAACTTTGCTCCTTTTAGTAAGCCCAGTTCAACTGCATTGGTGTATTAACCGTGTTCTTCCTTTTTTAAAAGAGGACAAGCGATCAAGGCATCACTTAGCAGGTTACGAAGATTTTTTTTTTTTAGTCCTCCTAACTAGTTCAGTTACAATGTATTTGTTGCAGGGACAGGATGGCCATCACCCCTGGAGGGAACACAGGGAACTGGGTGACACAAAGGTAAAGGCCAGTTGGATTGCTGCAAGAAGTGTCCTTAGGTGACCCAGGCTTTTTCATGAGAAAACAAGAACGTCCTCACTGCTGAGGACAGCAGAAGGTGACGTGATTCATGTCAGGCTCAGCGGTCACTGGTGACAGCATGCCCAGTGCAGGGCCTCCTGTGGACGAGGGCTCCTTTCAGCAAAGGTCAAGGTGGGCCAGTATGCCTGGACATTGGCTTCCCGCCTCACACTGTCATGACTAGAACAGAGCCAATGACCCCTCAGCCTTCAAGACCCCCTAGTGTTCCTTATATCCCCGAGGAGAGATGCTCGAAAACACTTTTACAAGCTTTTCACATCCTTTTAGAAGAGGCTGGCGCGAGGCTGACAGAATGGACAGCAAGTGTTTGTTTCTTTGCTGGGGGTCTCTTCCTCATCACAGGCCCCAGGACACTCGAGAGACCAGGGCAGAGGATCCCAAGATAAAAACAGGACACCCGAGGATTCCCAGAATCCATTTTCTTCTGTCCACCCGTCGCCGGTGCCTTGCAGACACAGTGGCTTCCTGGAGCCCTAGTCAGTTCACATTCTCCAGGGTTCCTCTTGTTGCTTTTCACTTGAGCCTCTACTGTGAGGTGTGAAGCTAAATCAAAAATGGAGATGTGCAAAAAATTGTAGTCTTTAAGTTTCTCTTTTGGTATTTGGTCACAATTTAACTTCTGTTTTGAGGCCCCATTTAGCCAGGTGGTGAAAACTTACTCTTAGCCAAACCGGGATCCTCCTCTTTTTCTTCATGGCTGAAGCTATTCTCCAGAAGGCCTACAGCACCGAGAGGTAGGGGCTTGGGGAGCAGAAGGTCCTCTTAGCCTGGCTGTTCTCCCATCTGGCCTCTGCTGAGATGCCTTTCTTCCTTAACCGTGTCTCTGCTGGGATTCTTCATTTCTGATGACCAGACCTGCTAGCCTTCTCTCTCTGTCTCTTTATCTCTCTGTCTCTTTGTCTCTCTGTCTCTGTCTCTCTCCCTCTCTACCATACCTCCACCACTCTTGGGAACAGAGAGAACACATCACCAGTCCCCGTCGACCCTGAGGGAAGGCTTCTGAGAGGTGCCTCCAGCCCAGCCACCTCGATACACTTCACCTCACCAGGAATGGCAGATGGAGGGCGAGGTGGGAAGCCGTGGAGGCTTGTCCTAAGCTCCGGGGTGCAACCTCTCTGTAACTCAGGGGTTTCTGTCAGTGCTTGCTCTCACTTCCCTACTTGGCTGAGCAGGACTCAGGACCCATTAACATCTTACCTTTCTTCCCCTCCGTTTTGACTCCCCTCTCCCTCCTCCTCAAGCCCAGAAATATTTATCTTGCTTTTATATCATCATAGGTTTTCATGCCCTGAGTCCGCAAGGTTGTATTGAGTTCCCAGAGTTTCCCCAGGACTGCCCTAAGACCTGGATAAAGGAAACCCCTGCCCCAGGCCCTTTGCCTCAGGGAGACCCACACTTTGAAATGTCTTCTTCTAACCTTTCTAAATCCTCCTTTGGTCCCTGAAAGGTATGCAGAGCCCCATCCCCATTTGTCTCCTTTGGAGCAATGTCTGACCCTTTATGCCGTTTAAGGTCTACCAGATACCCGAGGGGTCCCAGATCTTGCATTTAAAGGCTTAACCAAGGTTCCCAGTGTGCGGCTGTGATTCTAGAAGGGTAGCTTGGTGAGGAAATCACTTCCATTGCATGGAGCAGTATTTCTTTGTTAGAATTATATGAGATTGGACCCTCATGCTGGTACCACTGACATGTTGATTTTGGGGAGTTCAAACAGTTTATATGGACAGTTGCCGACCCCCTGCAGAAATATTTGTCTGGCAGAGGTGAAGTTGTTCTTGTATCTTTTTCCTTCACTCAGGCAATCAGCAAAAACTATCAAGGCAGTTCTAGAACAAATGGAGGAGACATGGGCTAACAGAAAACACAGGGAAAAAGGGCATCAGCAAATTTACCCAAATATTGTGCTCCATTCTCATGAAAAGTAGCACAGTATATAGTCTGTATTGAGAGCTGGAAGATGACTTGCATTTTTTGTTCTAGACCTGACTCTGCTACTCACTGTATGCTCTTGAGCAAAGCACTATGCTTCTTTGGGCCTGTTTCTTCATCGTTATTTTTTAAAGAAAAATTTTTTAAAGGTTTTATTTATTTATTTGAAAGAGAGAGAGACAGAGAGCACAAGTCACGCAGAGAGAGAGGGAGAAGCGGACTCCCGACTGAGCAGAGAGGCCGATGGGACACAGGGCTAGATCCCAGGACCCTGAGATCATGACCTGAGCCGAAGGCAACCACCAACCTGACTGAGTCACCCAGGCAACACCCCCCTTTTCTTTTTAAAGATTTTATTTATTTATTTATTTGAGAGAGAGAGAGAGAGAGAGTGTGTATTTCTTCATCCTTAAAATGGGATGGATGGATGGGTGGGCAGATGGATGGGTGGACGGATGGGTGGGTGGATGGATGGACGGATAGGTGGGTGGGTAGATGGATGGATGGATGGATAGATGGGTGGGTGGGTGGATGGATGGATAGATGTATGAATGGATGGATGGGTGGATGGATGGATAGATGGGTGTGGGGGTGGATGGGTGGGTAGGTAGGTGAAGAAGCTTGCCAGACAGACTGGGGAGAAGGAGGAAGAGCTGGCTCCTGCAAATTTCCAATTACCTCAGTCATCTTCCCTGCCTCACCTCTTTGCCTACTGCTTTGTTTCAAAAGCAGCTCAATGAGGCAATTGAAAAGATTGATCAGAAAACCTGATTTTTTTCTTCTACAATGTTTGATGTACCCTGGGTGACCTTTGGGCAATTCAGAAACTCTCAAAGTGTCCTTATCAGTAAAACGGAGTTAGTGATACTGGTCTTGTCTATCCTGCATGGTTTTGTGGGGATCAAACACGATGATGGGCAAGGAAAACGTTCTGCAGTCAGAAAGCCCACATACAGGGGCTCATTTCGCTAGGTATTATCGGGTCGTTCTTCTCTCCTTATTCTCCTCCACAGCTGGCCACCTGTGGGGCTCATATGCGGCTTTCACAAAATGTCGTTGTGGGGGAATTTCAGAGCTCCTGAAAGAAGCAGAGTAACAGAAATCACAAGACAAGGTTATGTTACCATGTTGGCTCATCACGAGTCAAGGGAAAGGACTTTTTTTGGGTTGTTCTATTTTTGCTGTTAGGGCAGGGAAGCCAGAAGGTGTACAATTATTGCAGGGAGAGTAAACACCGGGGGCTTCTCTGTATGAATATGTGTGGTTTCCCACCTGAACCAAATGGGGCAGTGGAAAATTTCCAGCGATATGCTGAGCCGACGTGTGAGCATTTGTGGGATAAATCAGGTTATCTGCGGAGAAACGACGGCGCTAAAACATGGAGACTGAGTTGCCCTCTTGTTAAGCATCCGCACGGAGTCCATAAGAGAACTGTCACACCTTATCCCTCTGCCCTGAGCTGGTCACTCTTGATCTTCTTAAATAATTCCCATTTTGTCATATCGTAAAATCTTTAACTGGTCTGTGCTGGCCTTCCCCTCAGCTCGGTGGTTTGCCAAATGTGTCCTTGGACCGGCAGCATCAGAGCATTATGGGAATGTGTTAGAAATGCTGTTCTTGGGCCCAGCCTCAGACTTACTGAATTAGCTAGCAGCTCTGGGAGTGAGGCCGGGCAATTTGAGAACAAGCCTTCTAGGTGACTCTGATAGACCTCAAATTTGGGAGCCAAGGTTGTAATTCATCACTTCCCTAAATAGCATACCTGAAGGAGGATCTTTGTGGCCTTTACTTGAATACTTCTGGTGACAGGGAGCTCACTACTTCACAAGGCATCTGATTAGAAGCCCTAATGATTAGATATTTTTTCACTATCCTGAGATAAATCTGACTTCTTGTCACTTCCACCTGCTGGCATTGGCTCTATCCTCCGAATGCAATTCAGGGTGATAGCTGAATGGAGATCACTTGGTAACTCAGCTAATTACTCACCTAGCAGGAGTTGGGTAAAAGCGAATACAAGAAGATAAACTGGGAGGGAGGCCAGTGTGTCACATTTTCCTCTCAGCCAAATAAAACAGCGAGATTAAGGGCTGTCCCTGGTATTTGTGAGATTATGATAAATTTCAGTATTAATAACAATAGTGACAGTAATAATTACCTACAGCTCGATTTGGATGCAGGTCAAGAAACCATCGAAATCAAATTACATGTAAGGAAAATATGTGTATTCAGGGCTGGGAACGTTTTCAAAGAGGAAGACAAATGGATGCTGTGAGACACGTTTTACCGTCCAGTGGGAAGAGCTTTTCCTTTCCCTTCCAGGGAGAGTGTAAGAGAAAGGAGTCTCCCGGCGGGGTAGAGATATTTTAGGGTGAGGTCCCAGCCTCCCTCTGACTAGGAGTTCGTACAGTAAGCACAAGGCTAGTGGGGAACAATGAGCCTTTTCCCGGTCACCCCTCAGCTGGGGATGCTTTGAGAAAGTGGTGGTCCTTTCTGTTTGTTTCTGGCGGTTATTCGGCAGAGGGGAAGGGGAGAGAGTGTACTATTCGCACACTGGGAGGCTGGGAGGGTGGGAGGCTGGAGGCCGCTGGCCTGGAGGGAGAGAGGCCACTCCAGACTCAGCCTCGCTGTCCCTGGGCCTCTTCTCGTTCTCTCCTGACACCAGGCTCTCCCCTCTTCGGACTGAAAGCTCCAGAAGCACTGAGCATTGCCAGGGCACTCTTTCCAGTGATTTTTTTCCAGAGGATTTTTTTCCCCCCCCCCCCCCCCCAGTTTGAGCCTGGAGAGTGTTTACTTCCTGTCAAACCCCAGGGACCTGCTGATTTTTCCCATTACGGCAAATTGCTGCTCTCGGGTGCTTTACATTCCTTAGGAAGATGCAATCAGGGTCTCCTAACTGATTAGCAGCCTCGCCCCGCAGCCCCCCAGCCCTCACACCTGACTCGGAAGGCAGCGGCAGTGGAGAAGGGGAAAGCCCTCGGCTGCTGGGTGTCTGGGGGGGGCTCTGTGTTTTGGGGGGGCTTGATGGGTTCGGCAGCACAGCTTGGGCGGGCACAGGAAGGAGCCCAGAGGCGTCGAGCTCCTCCCTGGGCCCTGAGCATGCTGAGAAGGAGCTCGGGGTCTCTGAGGGTCCCAGGAATTGTGCGGGGTGTTGGGCCGTGTGACAGGCTTCTGGAATGCTGATGGCTGATGGCTGTGAAGGCCTGTCTAGGAGGCAGAGGCCAGCCTGCGCCGGGCCTTCCGGACGAGTAAACACGGTGCGTGTCTGCGGGCTGAGTGGCAGGAGGACAGCAGGGCAGGGTGGCGGCCTCCCGGACTCGTGTGTCCGTCAGCCCGGAGTGCCGCCGCACCGACAGGCCCCGCTTGGCCTCCCCAACCCCGGGCCCCTTCTCCCGGGCCCGCCCCGGTCCAGCCCGCTCGGCCCCCTTCTGGGGTTGTGTCCACGCTCGCAGCCAACCGCATACACACAAACACATATTCACACGCTTCCAGAGGCTTCTGAGCTCACACACAATACCAACTCCGGGGCCAGAGCTCCTTTTCTTGCCCACATCTGTGACCCTTTCTCCACGCTTGGGCTTGTGTTGTGTTTTAAGGGTCTCTGTTTTCATCAAACCGGCGTCTTGCCCTCACCAAGTCTTCATGGCTGTGTGAGGAAAGGAGCCCTTGAGGCTGGACCCAGAAGTCTCGCTGAAGCACGGAGGAGGGAAAGGGCGAGCGGCCGGAGAGGGCCAGGGTGGCAGCCGTCGCAAATCCAAGGGCGGGGGCCAGGACTCCATCGGGGTGCCACTCCTTGCAAGTCAGAGCTATGTGGGGAGTCCCTGTGGGCCGAGGGCACACAGGTCCTGTGTCACCTTGATTTTCACTAGATCTGCTGCATGTGTTTTGGGAAGAAAAAAAAGAGAGAGTCTGGAAGGGAAGGGAGAACAATAAGGANAAAAAATCAACTCAAAATGGATATCATCGGCTGAAATAAAACCTGTTTTTAAACTATTAAACTTTTAGAAAAAACATAGGTTGAAATCTTTGTGACTTTGCTTTAGGAAAAGAGTTTTTAGTTATAACAACCAAAGCCCAACCATAAAACAAAACGGCATACTGGACTTCATCAGAATTAAGAACTTCTGCTCTTAGGAAAAGATTGTTGAAAGAATAAAAAGACAAGTCACGTACTTAGAAAAAACATTTAAAAATCCTACACCCGATAAAAGACTTTTATCCAGAACATATAAAGAACCCTCAAAATTCAAGAAAACAGATAATCCAAGAGCAATAACAACAACTGGTTGAAAGACCTGAACAGGCATTTCACCAAAGAAGATAGAGAGATGGCAAGCAAGCACAGGAAAAAATGCTCAGCAAAGTAAAACCACGATAAGATACCATTTCACGGAATGACTAAGACTAAAATCTGACAACATCAAATGTAAACAAGGATGTGGAGCACCTGGAACTCTCATTGTTGGAAGAGAACTTGGGGAAACTCTTCAGTGGTGCCATTTCAGTTAAAACATGCCTCCCCAACAACTCAGCATTCCACTGCAAGGTGTAAGCTCAAGAGAA
>NW_023254143.1:0-2548 GCF_002007445.2 Ailuropoda melanoleuca | reverse complement strand
GACTTTATACTCTCCTGGATTAAAAAGAATAAGCATGGTGCACTGGGTGTTATACGCAATTAATGAATCATTGAACTTTACATCAGAAACCAGGGATGTACTGTATGGTGACTAACATAATATAATTAAAATAAAAAAAAAAAGAATAAGCAAACATCATGCATCTGCTTTGAATAATTCTAGGAGAAGAATAGACTATTTATTGAGCATCTTCTTTGTGCCAGACCTTTCTTACAAATTTAATCATCACTAGAATCAAATGAGGCAAATCTGATTTTCTCTAATTTAAAGATTATTAAATTTAGATTCAAGAGATTATCTCTTCATGAACTAACACAATTAATTTTAACGACTATCTCCAACAACACAGTTTGTTCTCTTTTCTTTTTTTTTTCTTTTTTATAGTTAATTTGTTTATTTTTCTAAAAAGTCAAATCTTTTCTCATTGTATCCTAAATATTTCCAAATATTTCATATTACTTTTGTGGTAATCTTCTGCCAAATAATATAAACCAAATACACCCTGTATACATATAATAGAAATGAATTAAAATGTATGTATATATGTGTTTATATGCTATGTAGTCTTACATGTATTAATTTTGTGTGCTTAAATGGAATATGAGGTACAGAGATTTGTACAGCAATTATTTGTTAAATGTAATGAAGCACCCAATAGTTTACTCAAGCATTGTTCAGAGTTCCATAAATAAAGACAGGCTATTTGCATTGATGAATATGAAATGTGCTAAGTTGAACAAACACCAGACATAATTATTAAATGGGGGCGACAGGAAATAGATTAAAACTCCACAGTGTTCTTTGGATGCAAGTTAAAAAGAAAACAGACATACTCAGCTAAACAAAATGCAGATGAATATCTGTTACATTTTTAATTTTAGTAAGTTTATGTCAACATATTTCAACACTAGATGTCAATATTTTAAATTCACAGACCAGTGTTTGCTAAAAGAAACTTCCATGATATTTTTGTAACACTCAATCTACTGCTAGAAAATATAATGAAACATGTAGTGTTAGTAAAATATAGTCATAAAAGTGGTAGTTGTTTTATATTAAGTAATTATATGTTTAGAATGCTTCCAAAGATGGGCATTTGACCACTAAGATTGACCATAATGATCTTGCCAGAAAGGTGGTATTCAAGAGGTGGCAATATTACCTCTATCGTTACCCAGGCCTATTTTTTCTCTTACATTAACCACAGGGGCTAGTCTCAGAGAACAGTCGTCTTTTTCTTTTTCTTTTTTTTTTTTTTAATATTTTATTTATTTGACGGAGAGAGAGAGATAGCCAGCGAGAGAGGGAACACAGCAGGGGAGTGGGAGAGGAAGAAGAAGGCTCCTAGCGGAGGAGCCGGACGTGGGACTCGATCCCTGAATGCCAAGATCACGCCCTGATCCCTGAATGCCANAGATGCTTAACGACTGCGCTATCCAGGCGCCCCCAGAGAACAGTCTTCTAGTAAGCAAGTTCTCCTCATTTGCTTTCTTTTTGTGACCAGTTTGGAAAAAAGAGCGTGCACTTTTAGCTGCTCCATTTACCCCAACCTTCGCACCAATTGTGTGGGAAGGGCCTAGGTTTTAGCCTGCTTAATAATCCCTTCCTTACTAAAAATAAATAAATAAATAAATAATAAATAATAACATAAAACAAACAAACAAAAACACAGCCAACCTCTGCGCAAATTTTTCCTTGCTTTGCATTTTTGTCCCGTGTCTGCCATAGAACTCCTAACCATGTGACTTATGCATATGAATAATTAGAAGAAAATTGTAAGTTTATTTATTGTGTTCATGTTCCTGGGTCTAACAGATAAATTTCACATTAAAGTGATTTTCTAGTGAAAAAGCATATCTCTGGGGACACATTTCAAATAGACCTTTCTTAGAGCCTTCAACATAATGAACAGAAATAGAAAGCTAATGAAATTAATTGGCAAACTAACAACTTAAATCCTGATGTATATAAACAGAGCTACTGCTAAAACAGGACAGTAACAGTTTATCTATTCTTCATCGTGATTCCTAGTTGAAAATTTCTATTGTATCCAGACAACCCTTGGCATGTGAGAGTCTCTCAGTGTGACTATAAAATATCTATAATTATTTTTCAGTTAAAAAAATCATAAGAATTTCACAGGTATTCTGTTCATTGACAAAGTTTTATTTCGCAGCTAGAGAATGTGTCATACTCAGATCCTTATTTCTCTTTCTCAAATACCTTTAGAAGAAGTAGGGAAGTTAGCTGTGAGTTTTATCAAACAAAATATTATATGCTGTTTTATGCATTCTTTTAAAGAAATTGTTTTATGCCAAGTCATCTTGCTGCTTTTAAATAGTTTCATTTGGATTGTTACAAGTTCACCGCTATATCCAATAGTGAGGAAAGGAAATAAGAGACAAATGGAAATCCTAGAGGAAGAAGTGGACCCCACAACTTTCAAATATACTGATGCAGGCTGTGGATTTTGATGAATAGTTTGCTCTCGTAAAGTTTCATTTCTGAAATTTTACCCTCAGAAAAA
>NW_023254142.1:0-544 GCF_002007445.2 Ailuropoda melanoleuca | reverse complement strand
TCCTCGGGGATAGACAGGCGAGCTCACCATGGCAAGAGGCAGGCCCTCCTCCTCTGACACTCTCTGAAAAAGCCACGACCAGACAGCGCCATCATCAGTCACATCTAGAAGGACACAGAGAACCTGTCAGCATATTGTTGGTGCTGCTCAAGAATGATGTGGGGAGGGGCGCCTGGGTGGCTCAGTCGGTGAACCATCTGCCTTCAGCTCAAGTCAGGACCACAGAGTCCTGGGATCAAGTCCCGGATGGGGCTTCCTGCTCAACGAGGGTCTGCTTTTCTCTCTCCCTCTGCCCCCTCACCTGTTTGTGCTCTTACTCACTCTCTCTCAAATAAATAAAATCTTAAAAAAAAAGAATACCTCGGGGAGTAATGCTCACTNTCACTATGAATGGGGTTAGAGCATATGGAGGCATTTGGTTCCCAGGCATGGGCTGAATGCCACCGCTGGGCCTGCCGCGGTAATAGGGCTATAATGTGTGTGCTATGATGAGATTTCTTTATCTCGTCCTTTTGTTTCTTTTTCTTTCTTTCTTTCTTCCTTT
>NW_023254141.1:0-6078 GCF_002007445.2 Ailuropoda melanoleuca | reverse complement strand
ACTAATGAAGCATCAAACTTTACATCGGAATCTGGGGATGTACTGTATGGTGATTAACATAATATAATGAATTAAAATTTTTAAAAAAATGAAATATCTTCAATACAGACATTTTCTTGTGACCTTTGGTCTTTAAAATGTGTAGTTGCCTACTGAACATCTGGTTTTCTGGAAATATCTGCTCTTCCACTTAAACTTTTAGACGTATATCTGCATCNTCTGCTCTTCCACTTAAACTTTTAGACGTATATCTGCATCGAACACTTCTGTAAATGGCTCTATCAGCTTCCATGTGCCGGTACTGAGCATACAACCTCTTTCATTTGATGTCCGTTCTCTTAATTATTATTGTAGAATTGTATTTTTATGAGATGTCATTTCCCACTACATTGTTTTTTAGATGGTAATTATTACATAGAATGCCACTGGTTTTGTTTTTGGTTTCTGTATATTTTTATTTTTATTTTACCTAATAACACTTTTCCTTCTCAGTATATAACCTGTGCTTATTTTAGTATTTATTGTTTTGTATGCATAGTAATAATTTTTGTGTTGTTTGTACTGGGTTTTCCTGTACCATATCCTATCATGATAGTTATTAGGGACAGCGTTCTGTGCTCCTTATAGCATAGATGTGTTTACTATTTCCAGCCAGAATTAGTTACATAGTTTGTCTAAGAGGAATTGATGTCTCTAAGTGCTCTGTCATTTGATACCTACCTACGTATAGATGACGGTTCTTAGCCTATTTACACGAGTCTTTAAATGTGGTAAGAAGTCGATGAAATGAAACTTCTCATTTCACTTTAGTCTAAACATAGCCTTTCTCAGGGAAGATCTCGCTCTGTGGGGCACAGAGATTGGAGAGGGATGGGTGCTGAGTAGGGAGGAGGAAGGCAACAAAGTGACCCAGATCCGCAGAGCGCCTGTTGCAATCAGGAGAACGCGTTATGCAGCCCGATCTTTCCCATACCCATTGTTACTAAAGTAGGATCATTTTCCTGGATGTAATGTGGAAAAAAAAAAAAAAAGATGGTAGACTATGACCTGAGGTTTGTAGTTCCCTCCTGGTGTGCTCTCCAGGAAGGCACTCGGAGCAATTTTAACATGCAGAGACTGTCACATTCTTTGGGAGAGGAAGAAGCAGGCTCCCAGCAGAGCAGCCCGATGTGGGGCTCGATCCCATAACGCTGGGATCACGCCCTGAGCCGAAGGCAGACGCTTAACCACTGTGCCACCCAGGCGCCCCTGTTTTTATTCTCTCTTCTGAGCATGAGTGAGTCTCTGGCAGATTCCCTGTTGTTGCACATTTACACCAACTCAGATTCCTTTATACCTAATGCGATTAAGAAGTTTCTCATGCATAGATTTTTTTTTTTTTGTGGATACCACTGAATACATCTCCATAGGAAATCCAAGAAGTACAAAATAGTGTGAAATGCTATACCCTCTATTCTGATCTCATAAATATTTGTTTTATGACAGTTTTGTACCCATTTCTTTCACACACCAGTGGGTCTACCCAGAAACCTGATTCAGATTTTTCGTCTTACAAGACCTAAAAATGTACTGTATCCCTGACAATTTGAACATGCTAGAACTGAAATACTCGTTTTCTGATGCCTCTTTGTGGGTTTGTAACTATGCTTCTTCAGTTCTAAGCGTCTAGACGAAAAGGGTCGTCAGACTCCCTGAGAGCTGGCCATNTCCCTGAGAGCTGGCCACGTGCTTGGTTCAGCATCATTAACTTCGCAAAAGAGCTTCCAGAAGGCAATAATTAACCTAATGTTGACGGATATCTGAAATTATATAATACCAAAATATCTTTTCTGGGACTTTCTGTGTAGTACTTAAAGGTTTCCATTATAGGCTTTTACCTATCATTGCTTTGAGTATAAATCTGTGTTTATCTCTATATATTTATCTATTTAACTATTTTATCATAGGTAAGGGTGTAAAGCATTGCACTTTGTACATAGATTACAGTGTGGTAACTTTTTAAAATGTTTATTCTGATTAGAATATTCATGGTGAATAATCCTACTTTTTTCAGGAATTTTCTGTGTTCTGGTTGATAATGTGTGGAACAGAAATCAGCAGAAGGAAGAGGAAAGTCATGGCCAGTGGATTTGAGAGTTCTGATTCCACCTGACTGTGCAAGGCCAAGGAATTTCAGAGTTCCTGATAAATTGATGTGGTAATTTTAAGCATCTTCAGGCAAACGTAAACACCGTAATCGAGTGGTGGTTGTCTCACGTTCTCTGTGGCTGAGGTTTAGTTGTTTTCCTATAAGGACACAAAATCCAAATGCGTGGCTTCCATAAATATAATATCTTACAGAGGTAATTCTGACACAATGTTTACATGCAGACCAAAAGACCTTTCATCCCTATGACTGATGGCAACACAAGGTTCATTATTTCACTTTTCCTATATTACATATTAAGGATTTACTTTTCGTGATAATGCGGAACTAAATCGGTATAAGGGATGTCAGTTTCAATCATTTTTTGAAATAGTTATTTTTAATATCCCATGGCCATGTCTGTAACATGATAGGCTACCCCCGCCAATTATTTTTTTGAAGATTTCTTTTAAAACTTGCTAAACGCTTGGTCCTGACAGGAAACATGTGCTAACAGAGGATGGAACAGAAAAATGGCAGTTCTTTCACTGGGTTTATCCTGCTGGGTTTCTCAGACCGGCCTCAGCTGGAGCTCGTCCTCTTCGTGGTTCTTCTGATCTTCTATCTGTTCACGCTGCTGGGAAACACCACCATCATTGCCTTGTCCCACCTGGACCCCCATCTTCAGACTCCCATGTACTTTTTCCTCTCCAACCTGAGCTTTCTGGACCTGTGCTACACGACCAGCACTGTCCCGCAGCTCCTGGTTCATCTCAGGAGAGCAGACAAGTCTATCTCCTTTGGCGGCTGTGTGGTTCAGCTGTTTGTCGCTCTAGGGTTGGGCTGCACAGAGTGCATTCTCTTAGGGGTCATGGCATTTGACCGCTATGCAGCCATCTGCAGGCCCCTGCACTACACAGTGGTCATGCACCCCCGTCTCTGTGCCCTCATGGCTTCCACATCGTGGGTCATTGGTTTTGCCAACTCCTCATTGCAGACAGTGCTCATCTTCCTTGTACCACTTTGTGGGAGAAATAAAATCGATCACTTCTTTTGTGAGGTCCCCCCACTGCTCAAGCTTGCCTGTGTTGACACCACTGTGAATGAGTCTGAGCTCTTCTTTGTCGGTGTGATCATTCTCCTCATCCCTGTGGCATTAATCACAGTCTCCTATGGGCGGATTGTCAGGGCAGTCTTAAGAATAAAGTCATCTGCAGGGCAGAGGAAAGCGTTTGGGACATGCGGGTCCCACATCACGGTGGTCTCCCTGTTCTATGGCTCGGCCATCTACGCTTACCTCCAGCCCAGCAACTACTCCCAGGATCAGGGCAAGTTCGTTTCTCTGTTCTACACCATCGTCACCCCCATGGTCAACCCCGTCATATATACACTGCGGAACAAGGATGTGACGGGAGCAATGAAGAAGGTGCTTTGCAGGGGCCGTGACTCCAGCTGACTGGGCGGGGAAGACCCTTTGATGGAAGACGTTGAAGGCCAGAGTGATTAAGGTGTTTGTGACCTACCTGGGTCCTCCAAAATTTCCCGATAAGTCTAAAGGGAATTTACTTACCTCATTCTTTTATGCAAGTGAATTCTCAAAATCTAAGTTCATGGATTCATGGAGCCTCCGGAGAGACTGATTTTGTGCTCCTAGATCATATGCATATATATATTTTTAAGGATTTATGATTTAATTTGAGAGAGAGCATAACTAGGAGAAGGATAGGCGAGGGAGAAAGAATGTCAAGCACTGTACCCTGAGCGCAGAGCCTGATGCCATGATGGATCCCACAACCCTGAGATCACGATATGAGCTGAAATCAAGAGTCGGACTTTTGAGCGACTGTGTCACCCAGGCTCCCCGAGCATCTGCATCTTGTTTCAGTATTTTGTTTTATTTTATTTTATTATTTTCTTAATAATTTTTATTTTGTTATATTAGTCACCATACAGTACATCTCCAGTTTTTGATGCAATGTTCCATGATTTTTAGTATTTTAGAATGCTGCACAGGTGTTTCTTATTTCAGTCCCATTTGGGAATACCGTTCCATTTCTAAGTGCAAAAAGACATTTATGCACGTAATAGGATGGCATAGGCAAAATAAGCTTATGAACCACTAACGCACTGTAAGAAATACTAACATTTTCACATTTTGTAGCAATTGCTGGAAAATGTCACTTATTCTTGTGTTTTGATCATGGCTCTATTACAAGGTCCATAGGTTGACTGTATCGCAGCTTTTTCACAGAATTAGGTGGGCATCTATGGGAAAACGAATTGTTAGGTCCGAGAAAACCTTGCTAACATCGACTCCGGTAAAGCCACTCAGATACCAGGTGCAGTGTGATGTCCCCGGGTGTCGCTGGTCGGGTGTAGCCTATCCGCAGCTTTGGCGTCACATCGGGGCGGGGCGGGGGGCCTTGCGGCCAGTACACGGGGAGCGCCAGCGCTAACACACCGGGCAGCGCTCGTGTAGGTCTGCCCGTTGGTCACGCAGCTTGTGAGCCAGTGCCTCATTCACAACGGCTTTAGGACATGACCACATCGACACAGCACAGAAGTCAGTTCCTACTTAATATTCTGCATGTTCTATCCACAGTCATGCAGTAAAAATTTCAAAGGGTAAAACATTATCTTCTCTTGATACCATTTTAAAAATTCTTCGATCCAGGCATCAGCTGATCAATGCTTTGTATCTCACATCCACCAAAGGCCCCAAACAATTTGGATGCAGGGACATATGAAAATAAGAGAGATGACCTCTCTTTCCCAGGAAATCCCATGTTCCGTGGAGCTAACTCAGATTCACCAGGAGGAAAAAAAAAAGAATTGTTTATTAACTACTAAACATCCCCATGTGTCTAAGTTTTATAAATTACCATCTCATTCGACTTAACTGTCATACAGCTCTGAATTCTGCACGTAGCCCGTGCCGGTAAGTGTATCTGTGTCTGGGACCGGACACGTCCGCGTAACCAGGGTGTTGTTCCCCATCCCGACAGTGACCAGCCCCTCCAGGGCCTTGCACCCCATGAGCTGGTCGTGCTCATGACAAGTGATCTCGTACAGAGACAGCGTTTGGAGGCTGGAAACGACAGCCAGGGAGATTATGCACACGGTCAGGGTCTCTCTGGATCGCTACAGCATTGCAATATACCTACTGGAATCCACCCCTGGGGTTTCTCTTGACAGCACAGTGATGCTGCATGTGTGCCAGCGGAAAAGCAGTTTTGTGATACTGTTTATCCCCGATGGTGACAGATTTCCATTCTCCATCATATTTCTGTTTCTGTTTTAAAGATTGCATTTATTTATTTATTTATTTATTTATTTATTTATTTATTTATTTGAGAGAGAGAGAGACTGGGCAGGGGAGGGACTGAGGGGCTCAGAGAGGGACAGCCCGACTCTGGGCGGAGCACAGAGCCCAATGTGGGGCTTGATCTTGAGACATTGAAGTCATGAGCTGAGTTCAAATAAGAAACAGATGCTTAAACTACTGAGCCCCTAGGCGCTCTCCATTGTTTCAACCACATCCTGACAGTTATATCCAAATGGTTACTTTAAAATCCCTCAAATGATCTCTCCTTGGTGCAAAAGCCCTCAGGGTCTCATGAAGTTCCACAGCCTGTTGTTCTGGGGGAGCAACTATTTCTCTGCTCTTGAGGTCACACAGCGCCCTGGGGCAAAACAGATTCACTTCCTTTAAGTGAATGTTTGAATAGCATTTCCATGTTCACAACTCCTGGAAATAAATTACAGAGAACAAAGACCTCTGGGATCCATGCCAAAAAAAAAAAAAAAAATTCATTTGACAAACCAAACACAAGTTCAGCATTGTTCTGTAGCAGTTTTCTAATGTTAGGAATCTGCTCCCCACACTCTCCATGATTTGTCTACAACAGATTCCAGGGTTGTGTAAATTGTCACCAATATATTTGGACAGTCTC
>NW_023254140.1:0-2611 GCF_002007445.2 Ailuropoda melanoleuca | reverse complement strand
TAATTTTATACAAATTTGAAAGTCTTTAAAATTAAAGTCAGAAAATCATATACATTAACTTGATCTTGATATTCTCCTTAAAATACTAAAATATTGCCATTTGTTTCTATCTGGATATATTGTTTTTCTATTTAATAAATTATCAGTTTCCGCCTTCTCTTACAGTCACTTAGTATCCAAAGCATAGTGAATATTTAAGTTTATGAGGTGAAAATAGAAAATGAATGAAAATGAATAGAAAGAAATCTTGAATCTGGAATATGGATATATCTACTCATGCACACAATATGTTCCTATGCCATTTGAATCCATAATAATCTTCCTTTAAAAGCATCATTACAGTAGCTTCTAAGTATCTCAAAATTATTTGTAAGTTAAGGCTTTAGGAAAGTAGAAATTTTGAGTAATTAATGCTTAATGCAAATTTACCAAAGACAATAAGAAAGCATTGAGTACATAAGACCGACTTTTTAATTATGGGATATTTTATAGATGATTCAGTCCTACACTTCTACTTGGACACTTCCACATGAAACCTTTTTTTTCTTCCTTTTTTCTTCAGTGAAAGAGGACCATCAAACTTGGTTTTATCTTGAGAGCTCAAGAAAGGGTAAAAAATGGGTAGCAAGAAGTCTTTATTGTGGAAAATGAATCCATTTTGAAGTTCAACAGGAAAAAGCAATTTTTGAATTTTGTATAGAAAATTTATCTAACTTCATAATTAACTTGATTATTTGATTTATTATGTAAACAAAGTGTAATGTTTCTCAAAGTCTATAAATAACCACTTTTTCCACCCATGAAAGATTAAGTGAAAACAAAGGGAGTGAACAAAATGAGAGGGGGTCCCAGAGCTGTGGCTGCACGGAGGAAGAGGGCAGTACTTTTGGGGAGTGCAATTTACATGAGCATCTGGGTCTTTTGTCATGTTTTGGATGGATGACCTGAGTCTGATATATTGGTGAATAGCATTAACAAAGGTCTGGTTGTCAAAGGCTAGAAAGAAAAATGCAATTAGCCACAGCAATGAGGTGATGTCTGTGTTTGGGGGAAAAAACCGACACCTAACTGGCAATAGAAAACACTGAAATGATAACATCAGTAAAAGGGCAGATTTTGTGTGTGTGTGTGTGTGTGTGTGTGTGTGTGTGTGTATCTATTATATAATGATCTTAACTTGGTAGGATATGACAAAGATGTCATTTTTTGGTACTGTTTGGTTTATGTGATGAAAGTGAATGTGTACCTGTTACCAAAGAAATGACATGAACTCAATGAATTTTTAACTCATAACACACTAATTTCACCACCTGACATTCACAATACTGTTTGTTTCTATTTAAAGAAAATTAGAAATAAATAAAAGTGCACTTGGAGTCCAAAAGAAGTTTGCTCTTTTTTTGGTCTAATTTTTTTTTTCTATATAAACCATGCCATCCATAGTAGAGAAGCATATCTAATCTCCCAATTAGGTCAGGCCCCGGGATAATCAATCTCTTTAACAGCAGATGCCTTGTTTTAGCAAATGAATGCTTGGTTTCAAAAGCAGTTTTGTGTTGAGAGAGGAGTGCAGTTGGCATGGGTGATTAGAACTCTTTTAAACCCTATAAAAAGCTTCTGTAGATTGTTTTATGCCCACACTTTGTGAACTAAAGTAGATGCTCTGTATCTCCATCTCAAGATGAGGATGGTGGGGCTTTATACGGCCTGTGAGAACATCTACATGCATATAAGTGGGATTATTTGAAGTCCAACATTTATGGCCAGTTGAATTAAATTGTGATTTTGATAACATCTAAAACTAGTGAATATGTTTTTAGTAAGTGTTCTTTGTATTAATTAAATATGCTCCTTAACGAGTGCAACTTAAATATTAGGTTAGCATTTTTAAACTGAAAATACAACGTCAAATTAACATGATTCTTGCATTTATTGTTTGGCCTACATTTATGTTAGTCTGTAAATGCCTTTCTTCGTGTCTGATGTCTTCTCAGTTCATAGTCACATCACGTGGGAATGAATAGTGTGCTTGACAACTTTGAAATCAAGAAGAAATCATTTAACATTAAAGTTTATAAACTGGATATTAAGTCAAAACAATAGATTGACTTTATTTTGCTCAAAACAACTCATTTAATAGAAGATAGGCTGAAATATAGTAACATACTTTTCACTGTGGTATAACAAAACAATCTCTAAGACTTCAGTAAATTATTTTAGATAATACTGTTCAAAATCTGATTGCTGGAACTCATCGGTAAAGCCTGAACGTGATACATGAAATAATTCAGAAGGCCACAGGAGTATTTATTTCCTTTTTTAGGAGAGCAGTCACAAATTAAAAGCATTGAGTTGAAACATTTTCAAGGTAGTTAAGAAAAAAGCATTCACCTGCGTATTTGGGACATTCTCATTTCAACTTAATTGTATAATGGTCAGTTCTACCGATTTTTCTCCCCTCTTAAAAATTGTTTCAATCATGCCTAATCTGTGGAAAGTTATTATTTTCCATAGTGAAGGTGGATAAAACATCTGAGGAAAAATTAAAAGCAGATGGTCTTTAATTTAAGAAACATCTGATACTAATTACTTCCTACCTTTCACATGACTT
>NW_023254139.1:0-4381 GCF_002007445.2 Ailuropoda melanoleuca | reverse complement strand
TTAGTTTTCTTATCTTTGAAAGGAATATATTAGACTATAGGATCTTTTTTGTTACTTCTCCCTGTTCTATGCTATGATTATATGCATTGACATAACTAATTTTTAAGAATGTTGTATTTGCAAATTTTGTATTGTAGCATATTGTTTGTTGAAAGGCTAAAGGCTCTCCACCCTTGGGTGTTATACTGGGATCAGAGAGAGAAGGAAACTGGGAGTATATAGGAAGTGTTAATTAAGCTAGATGAACAACGTATGGAGTGGCTATATTTAACCAGGGACATAGCTAGGAAATTGCCTCTAAGTTACATGAAAACTGGAGTTATCTTTGGGATCCTGATGATCAGTTTGGAGTCAGGGTAATAGAAAGACACCAGACCAGAGGAGGATAATGTAATAAGAGAATTAATAAAAGAATACAAAGGGCAAGGCAGAGAGCGAGCAGGCAGGAACTGAGAATTCCACAGGAACTGAAAAAAGGAAATACTTAAAAAAATTCGACTTGGTGAATGAAGAGAGGTGTAATTTCAAGAAAATAGCTAAGTATCAAGGACAGTACAACCATAAAAATGCAAAGATCTTAGTAATTGGAGTTATGTTGTATCTCAATTAGGAAACTTCTCATATGACCCGGGAAGGTAGGAATCCCAACATGTAGGATGCCAGATTCTTAGAGAGGAGAGCAGTTCTACAGAAGCACATGGTTGGATGGGAATAAGTATTGTGGTATGAAAACAGTATTTTTGTTTGTTGGTTTGCTTGCTTTAAGTCTGGAGTTAACAAAATGTTTGGAGTTTACCCAGGATGTTGGTGAGGGTTGAGACATGATTTTAGCTGATGTGACAAACATGTCAATTTTTTTTTAATAGAGGGAGGGGGATCAGGGGAGAAGGAGGGTCCAAAGGGAGAATCTTAAGCAGGTTCCATGTCTGGGGCTCAACCTTACAACCCTGAGATCATGACTTGAGCCCATATCAAGAGTTGGATGCTTAACCGACTGAGCCCCAGATATGTCAAATATTTTTAGTTGGAGAAGAATGAGGTTCTATGGAAGAAACAATAACAACAATCAACTCTGCTTCTTGATGTACTGCAGGCAGAGGAGATGGAAAATGACAACAGCACAGTGGTGAAAGAATTCATCCTTCTTGGTCTGACCCAGTCTCGAGATATTCAGCTCCTGGTTTTTGTGCTAATTTTAATATTCTATCTCATCATCCTCCTTGGAAATTTCCTCATCATCCTCACCATCAGATCAGACCCTGGCCTCACAGCCCCCCTCTACTTCTTTCTGGACAACTTGGCCTTCCTGGATGCATCCTATTCCTTCATTGTAGCTCCTAGGATGCTGGTGGAATTTCTTTCTGAGAAGAAGGTAATCTCCTACAGGGGTTGCATCACTCAGCTCTTTTCTTGCACTTCCTTGGAGGAGGGGAAGGATTACTCCTTGTTGTGANCTCATCATCCTCCCTGGAAATTTCCTCATCATCCTCACCATCAGATCAGACCCTGGCCTCACAGCCCCCCTCTACTTCTTTCTGGGCAACTTGGCCTTCCTGGATGCATCCTATTCCTTCATTGTAGCTCCTAGGATGCTGGTGGAATTTCTTTCTGAGAAGAAGGTAATCTCCTACAGGGGTTGCATCACTCAGCTCTTTTCTTGCACTTCCTTGGAGGAGGGGAAGGATTACTCCTTGTTGTGATGTCCTTTGACTGCTACATTGCCATCTGTCATCCTTTACACTATTCAACTGTCATGAACCCTAGAGCCTGCCATGCCTTGCTGTTGGCTCTGTGGCTTGGAGGCTTTATCCACTCCATTATCCAGGTGGCCCTCATCCTCCACTTGCCCTTCTGTGGCCCAAACCAACTGGATAACTTCTTTTGTGATGTGCCACAGGTCATCAAGCTGGCCTGCACAGACACTTTTGTGGTGGAGCTTCTGATGGTCTTCAACAGTGGTCTGATGATGCTTTTGTGCTTCCTGGGCCTTCTGGCCTCCTATGCGGTCATCCTCTGCCATGTACATTTGTCTTCCTCTGAGGGGAAGAGCAAGGCTGTTTCCACATGCACCACCCATATCATTGTTATATTTCTCATGTTTGGGCCTGGCATCTTCATCTATACTCGCCCCTTCAGAGCCTTCCCAGCTGACAAGGTTGTTTCTCTTTTTCACACAGTGATCTTTCCTTTGTTGAATCCTGTGATTTATACCCTTCATAACCAGGAAGTAAAAGCATCTATGAGGAGGCTGTTTAGTCACCACATAGCCTAGTTAAAGGGAAAAAAAAGAATTAAAAAATCAAGACCAGAGAATTTTATCTGAAATTAATTAATTCATTCATTCATTCATTCATTCATTCATCCATTTATGTGACAGAGAGACAGCCAATGAGAGAGGGAACACAGCAGGGGAGTGAGAGAGGAAGAAGCAGGCTCAGAGCGGAGGAGCTGGATGTGGGGCTTAATCCCAGAACACTGGGATCACGCCCTGAGCCAAAGGCACTTAATGACTGTGCTACCCAGGCGCTCCTAATTTATCCATTTTCAAATACTGCGTTTATTGAACATTTTATCAGGACTATTTTAGGCACTGGGAGAAAGAGGTATTGAGACAGGTAAAGTCACTGCTCTCCTAAAGGTACAGTCTGGTGGGAATAGACAGCCATTAAAGATAGAAAATGAACTGAATGGTTTCAAGAAGAGATACAGAAACTAAAGGATAACAAAAGTATAGATAAATAGATAAGAGAGAGTGTGGGGTAATAAGTTGACTTTCCATCCTAAACTAGGGTGTTCTTGTGGATGTGACATTTTGGCTGATAACTAGATGAACTAAACAGTCAACCAGGCAAACATCTGGAGGCAGAGCATTCTAGACAGAGGAAACAGGTAGTGCAAAAACCTGAAGATGGTGATTAACTTGGTATATTTGAAGAATATAACAAAGTTCAAATTGACTGAGGTATAAGTGAATATGAAAAAAAGATTAGAGTTGAAGATACCAGGTAGTCCAACACATGAGTCTATGAAGTGAATATAAAGAGTCTGATTTTTTTTTTGTAATTAAAATAAGAAACCATTCTAAGGCTTTAAGCAGCAGAATGATTTCTCACATGCAGTTTTATAAATGTCTTAGGGCTGTAAACTCAAGATTCTATGCAGATATCAAGAGTTAAAAATTATCATTAAGAGGGAAATATATTTTGAAAGAAATTAAGCTGCCAAATTTTTTCCATAATTAGATGAAGGCCAAAAAAAGCTGGTTATTTTCTTTAAAAAATATTTTTTGAGTAGAGTTGTCACACAATGTTAAATTAGTTTCAGGTGTACAACACAGTGATTTAACATCTCTCTATGCTATACTATGTTCAACAGAAGTATCGCTACTGTCTGTCACCACACAACACTATTACAATACCATTGACTATGTTCTCTATGCTGTATCTTTTACTCCCTTGACTTACTCTTCCATAACTGGAAGCCTATATCTCCCGTTCCCTTCATCCATTTTCCCCATCTTGCCACTGCCCTCCCCTCTGGCAACCATAGGTTTGTTCTCTGTAATTATAGGTCTGATTCTGTTTTTGTTTCTTTGTTTATTATTCATTTGCTTTATTTTAGTTTGCACATATAAGTGAAATCATATGGTATTTGTCTTTCTCTCTCTCTCTTTTTTTACTTATTTATTTAAATTCCAGTTTTTTAACATACAGTATAATATTAGTTTCAGGTGTACAATATAGTGATTTAGCACTTCCATAAAACACCCAGTGCTCATCACAAGCGCCCTCCTTAATCCCCATCACTTATTTAACCCATCCTTCTATCTACCTCCCTTTTGGTAATCATCAGTTCTTCTCTATAGTTAAGGGTCTGTTTCTTGTTTGCCTCTCTCTCTTTTTTATTTTCCCTTTGCTCACGTTTTGATCATTAAATTCCACATACGAGTGAAATAATATGGTATTTGTCTTTCTCTGACTTATTTACCCAAAGAATACAAAAATACTAATTTAAAGGGATACATGCACCCAATGTTCACAGCAGAATTATCTACAATAGCCAAATTATGGAAAAAGTCCAAGTGTCCATCAGCTGATGAATGGATAAAGAAGATGTGTTGTGTGTGCGTGTGTGTGTGTGTGTGTGTGTGTGTGTAATATTACTCGGCCATAAAAACGAATGTAATCTTGCCATCTGCAATGACATGGATGGATGTAAAGTGTATCATGCTAAGCAAAATAAGTCTGTTTCACTTAGCATAATACACTCTAGGTCCATCCATGTTGTCACAAATGGCAAGATCTTATCCTTCTTTATGGCTGTGTAATATACCATTATATATATATATATATATATATATATATATATATATATATATATA
>NW_023254138.1:6487-10889 GCF_002007445.2 Ailuropoda melanoleuca | reverse complement strand
CAGAGGGGAGGGGGTTGGGGGAATGGGATAGGCTGGTGATGGGTAGTAAGGAGGGCATGTATTGCATGGTGTACTGGGAGTTATACATAACTGATGAATCATTGAACTTTACATCAAAAACCAGGGATGTACTGTATGGTGACTAACATAATATAATAAAAAAACATTGGTGTACTGGGAGTTATACATAACTGATGAATCATTGAACTTTACATCAAAAACCAGGGATGTACTGTATGGTGACTAACATAATATAATAAAAAAACATTTAAAAAAAAGTAAAAAATAAATAAAAAAATAAAAAGACCTAGATGTCCAACGGGGGGGGGGGGAATACATATAGTTGACAGGGATAATATGCAAAATCTTCTCAATACTTCATGAAAGTTTGTTTTTTGGAATTTAATCCAAGGTCACTTAATTTAGTGCTAAGAAAGAAAAGAGTAAGTAATGGCTGTTCTTCTTCTCTAACACGTCAACCTCATGACCAGTCATCATAACAATGTCCATTTATGTAGATCACCACTCATTGCACTATGGGTTTAGATGGCACACTGGCTTGGAAGGGGTGGATATGAATGTGTTTACGTGTGTGTGTGTGTGTGTGTGTGTTGTTGGGGATTTGCTGTCTTGAATTCAATTTGACTGAGCAATAGGACAGGAGCCTCTGTAACCCTGGCTGCGTTTTCCTGTAGGGACGACCTCCACTCAACCTAGAGGAACGTGTTTGGCCTCTTGCCACCTCTTTACGTGTGTGTGTCTGTGTTTAAATACAAAATCAGCCTTGCCCCTCAGGTAAGCCACTCCACTAAATCTTACAGATTTTACTAAAATATTAGGATAATTACGACAATGGGAAGGTACCTATCAATGTTACAATCTATATTTCTATTGAAGTTAAGAATTTGGTCCTTCAACTCTATTGAGTATTTGATATTTTCAGTTGCTCACCCAATGATGAGCAAGCTATTCAAGGTCCTTACATTCACAGGGCTTATTTAAAAAATTCTAAAAGAAAAGCCTTATATCTTTTCCTAAATACATTGTCATCGTAAGGGTGCTTCTTCCTTTTGTCTTTAAAACAGCTTTTCGTTGAAAATCTGAGGATAGGGGCGCCTGGGTGGCTCAGTTGGTAAGCGTGTGCCTTCAGCTCAGGGTGTGATCCCAGAGTTCTGAGATCAAGTCCCGCATCAGGCTCCTGCTCCCCTAGGAGCCTGCTTCTTCCTCTCCCACTCCCCCTGCTTGTGTTCCCTCTCTCGCGGGTTGTCTCTCTCTCTCTGTCAAATAAATAAAATCTTAAAAAAAAAAAAGAAAGAAAGAAAAGAAAAGAAAAGAAAAGAAAAGAAAAGAAAAGAAAAGAAAAGAAAAGAAAGGAAAAGAAAAGAAAAGAAAAAAAAATCTGAGGACAGACCATAGCTATTTGTCAAAAAGAATATGGAAATAATTNAAAAAGAAAAGAAAAGAAAAGAAAAGAAAAGAAAAGAAAAGAAAGGAAAAGAAAAGAAAAGAAAAAAAAATCTGAGGACAGACCATAGCTATTTGTCAAAAAGAATATGGAAATAATTTCAAAAGCCGTCAAAAGAAGAAATGAACCACCTCAACGGCAGTGCTTGTAAGGTATACAGCAATGTGACTTGGCTGGTCAACTTTTTGCCAGTCAATGCTTTTTGAAATTTTCTAACTATTTTTCTAAACACAGAGTAGGGAAAATTGAAGTAGACAGCATGGAATTCCAATTATCCCGAATGAAAGAAACAAAGTATTAACAACTCATCACACATTCTACTCTCTTCTTTCTCTTCATTCTGTATTTTTTTACTTGGTCACTCTCCCCTTCATTAATTCATTTATTCAGACAACAAAATTTTTTGTGCTGGGACAAACCCCAAAATTCTTCAGATGAACATTATGTCTTAGAAAAGGTTCACCGCTTGGGTTTCAAAATAGATCTCTTTAATATACACTGGGAAGAAGCCTATATTTGTATCTATTGGCTAATAAGTTTATGAAATAAGGCATCTATTCAATAGGGGATGGAAACGTTTCACTGTTATCCTTCAGACAACAGCCTAGCCAAGTTTGTTTTTTACTTTATTTTGTAAAATATAATACATATACAGAAAAGTGCATAAAACAAAAACTTAATAAACCATTATTCAGCAAACCTGCATATCTACCTCACAGGTCAAAAAATACCATTCCAAATCAATTCTACCATTCACCTAAATGAAACATTTTCCTGATTTTTATGGTAATCATTTTCTTACTTTTCTTTAAAGCCTTAACAACTGGTATACATCCCTAAATACCATAGTTTTTGAACTGCATAAGAATGGCATCATTTAGTATGTATTCTTTTGTGAGTATAGATTCTGCAGTTACTGTTGGTGGTGATTTGTTCATGATGTCCCATTCAGCTATAGTCCTTCTACTTTCTTTAATGAATAATATTACATTGTACAAATATGCACTATTTCTGTGTCCTTCTTCTGTTAACAGGAACTTGGGTTGCTTCCTCTTGTTGGGGCTATAATGAATCCAGCTACTATAAGTGCATTCTTGGACATGTATTGAGGGGTACACATGCCTGCATTTCAATAGAAGTGGAACCACTAAGTCATAGAGATCATAATATCTTCAATTTAAGAAAATGCTGCCTATCTATTTTGCAAAATGGTTGTACTAATTACATCCCCACCAGCTGTGTATGAGAGGTTTTGTTTTGTTGTTTTTCATTTTAAACAATCTGTTGGGTGTGTAATGTTCTCTCATTGTGATTTTAACTGCATTTCTCTGATTATTAATGGGATTGATCACTTTCTTATACGCTTATTGGAAATTTAAATTTTTTTAATTCTCCTTTCAGATCTTTTTATGCTAGGTTGTCTGCATTTTTATTGATTTGTAATTTTTTTAAGTACACTGGATACAAGCCTTTTATTGGTTGTAAACTTTACAAATATCTTCACTCATTCTGTGGCTTGCCTTTTTCAGTCTCTCGTGGGGTGTATACTATATGTAAAACTAAATAAATGTATGACAACATTAGAACAGATGGTGAGAGTGTAATGGGAATTATTTTCATTATAATAATTATTATATCAATTCAAGGAAGAACGTGATAGGATAAATGACATATTTTAATCATTTGAGTAGTCTTTAAAAATTAATAAGAAAGTATAGCTAAAAAACAAAAAGAAAAGATGAAGCAAAAAAATAAAATATTCTCAATTAACCAAAAAGAAGACAATAACAAAGAATAACAAAGGAACAAAACAAAGGAAATATGGGGAAAAATTACAATTATAGTTAGAGGTTTTACTGCCCATCTTTCATAATTGATAAAAGTAGGGAAAAAGCTCAGAATGTAAAAATTTGACCAATATCACCAAACTGGCAATTATATAGTACTATACCCACAACAGAACACATATCTCTTTAAAGTGCACGTGGCACATTCACTAACATATTTCAAGAAATTTCAAAACACTGTTCTCTAACTGAAGTGGAACTGAATTAGAAATCAACAAAAATAAGATAATAGAAAATCCTCAAATATTTGAAAAGAAGACATCAAATAAGATATATCTATAATGTAAATTGATGTAATAACCACTGTGGAAAACGATATGGAGTTTTTTCAAAAAATTAAAACTAGAAATACCACACGATCCAGTTATTCCACTACTGGGTATTTTACCCAAATCAAACAAAAACACTAATTTGAAAAGATACATGCACTCCTATGTTATTATAGCATTATCTACAATAGTCAAGATACAGAAATAGCCTATGTGTCCATCTATAAATGAATGGACAAAGGAACAAACAAACAAGCAAACAAAATTGAAAGAGACATAAATACAGAGAACAAACCGGTGGTCACTAGAGGGGAGAAGAATGGAAGGATAGGTGAAATAAGGGAAGGGGATTAAGAGATACAATCTTCTTATAGTTATAAAATAAATTAGTCACAAGGGATGAAAAGTGCAGCACAGTGAATATAGTCAATAATATTGTAATAACATTAAATGGTGACTGATGGTAACAATACTTACCATAGGTAATGTATTGAATTGTCAAATCACTATATTGTACAAGAAACAAATATAACATTATATGTCAACTATACTTGAAGAATAAAAAAAATGAAGTTATATAAGTAGTCAATTAGTACCTGAAAAAAATACTCAGTATCATTAGTAATAAGGGAAATGTAAATTAAAGCCACAAATGAGATATTCATTCTGATCAAAATAGCTTAAATTAAAAAGACTAACCACACCAACTGTTGACAAGGTTAGGAGACAATCAGAAATACAGTATGTCTGGCAGTGCAACATGGTACATTTGGGAAAATAGACAATCTTTAAAAGTCAATAAACACTTACTTTTTAACCCA
>NW_023254138.1:0-586 GCF_002007445.2 Ailuropoda melanoleuca | reverse complement strand
TCTCACCTTATCACAATTTATTATGGGTAAGGAAACAACACCTGACTGACTCCAGAATTTGCTAAGAGATAGCTTAGCTTTCTCAAATGCAGTGAGATACATAGTAAAAATATAGAAGCCTTGCCTTTGGAATTAGAAGAACATCATTTACTTTCTATCTCTCCCGCTAACTAGCTCACTAGCCTTAGGGAAGTGACTCAGTATTTTTAAAACTTAGGGATTTTTAATTTGTGAAATAAGGACAACTCTTACTTCACACAGTGTGGATGTAGAAATCAGTTGATTCTTATTATTCATGGATTCCATATTTGTGAATTTGCCTACCTGCTAAAATTTATTTGTAACCTCAAAATCAATACAGTGCTTTCATGATCACTTACCAATATGCTTAGAGCAGGGAAAATTTTGAGACATAACCCACATGTTTCCAGCTAAGTTTGAATAAGTGATACTCTGCTTTGTTTCAATTCTCACAAAGTAAACAAGTGTTCTTTTCACGGTCTATTTAATGCCATGTTTTTCACATTTTTGTACTCTTTGTTAGTGATTTCACTGTTTAAAATGGCTACCTAGTGTGTTACTAGTG
>NW_023254137.1:0-3195 GCF_002007445.2 Ailuropoda melanoleuca | reverse complement strand
CTAGTATTCAAATACCTTTGATGAATTTGTCCCCTATCTGTGTTCAGCTTGCCTCCCAGCATTCCTCAAAAGAAATGCTCCACTGACCCTGTTGGTCTCCTAATTACACTGCAAATCTGGGTTATTTCCCCCTCTTTTCATTACTGTGTCCTTTTTCCTTACTCCTATGCCATTTTATCCCCTTATCCAAATGCTACTCACGTCCTCATTTCAGCCACTCACATTTCTACTCTATCTATTTGGGAAGTTTGGGGCTGGGGAGTAAGAGGAATCTCTGATGTTTCTAGCTGTAGTAACCTTGGGCCACTTACTTAAAACTTCCTCAGGTCCTGGTTTTCTCATCTGCGAAGTAAATTTCATAAGAGTACCCGGCTCTAGAGATCTTGTGAGGGTGAGTCCAAAGGATTTGAACCTATTGTTGGTACATGGTAACAAATTGAGTAGGTGATGAGGAGGACACTGATAGGTATTCATTATCGTGATTGCAGATGTGGTCTTTGCCATGTTGGATCTTCCTTACATTTTATTCTCCTGAATGTTAGCCTGTTCTTTCTATACCAACCTGTACGTGTTTTTACCCCCAAATGCCCTCCTCCACCTGTGAGGAAAACAGGCTGTTATTGATGAGAAAAAAAAGGCTCTTAGCCTCTGATAGAAAGTAGGCAATTTCATAGCCTCAACACTTCCGGCCATCTGCCTTAGCTGTGCTTTGTTTTTCAAGTTTTTAGCCCATTACACCTTCTCCCTACTCGATCCTGGTTCACAGTAGTAAACTAGAGTGCGTGTTACAGTGTGAGCAGGAAAAATTAGATGTCCTTCTGATGTACAAGCACGTGAGTTGTGATGCACGAGGCAAGCAATTGACAGGCAGCCCACTCTGCCTTCTTAGATGGCATTTAAATTTCACTCAAATTCACAGTAACTAGAGAAAAGTATTTCTACTGAATTATTGAGTACTTACATCATATTACATTTTAGCAAATATGTGTGGAAAAATTTAGAAACATTTTAATGAGACCTATACTACTGAATGCACCTTGTGAGAACATAGAAATTATCCTGATTTCTAAACATTTCCACAGTTACTAATGAACAAAAACAACACATCTGAATGGATCAAATTTCAATTCAATTCCAGGTTTGGGTTGTTTAGTGGCTTATTTTTATCTTATTCTTCAAAAATTGGTTTTGAATACAACTGACATCCAGTGGCTTATTTTTAGAAATGCTAGACACTGAAGTGGTTGATTCATAGGCAGATTATTTTTTGACTTGGTAAGTATGTCCACCCAAATTACTGGGGCGGTTTTTCTCTTAATTTTACCNTGCTTTTTCTCTTAATTTTACCTAGACCTCTAGGATACATTCCTCATAGATTTCTCAGTAGACTTGGACAGACATTTTTTAAATGGCTTACAACTAGACCCTAATGTGTTCATGTTTTAGGACTCAAAGTTGATCCAGAACTCGGGAGTTTGAGGGCCACTGCGGTGAGCTGAAAGCATCCATTCCCTGTCAAAGAGTAGCCACGTCATCCGTTAGCCACACAGCCCAAGGATAACTCGGGCACTGGGCCATGTCACCCATCATTCATTTTTCAAGCATACATTACACTGCTGGCCGTCTGCTCTGTGCCCCAGTGATGCAAACATAAGCAGACCATGCTCTCTTCACTCCAGTTTTTGCAGAAGTGTGATGTTATAAAAACTGAAGATAACATGGGAAGCTTTCCAGCAACAGAAGTCCAAGCCTGTCTAGCATTTATTTCCTCAAGTATAAAATTGGGATAATGTCAATCCTGATTGACTTTAAGTGATCAATTAAGCTGTCACATGTGGGAGTACTTTGTAATGGGCAATAACAGTGTAAGATTTTTTTTTTTAAACGTAGCAGCCTGGTGGTCTATAAGACTTAACATGCCTTCCTCCTCAAACATACGTTTTGTTAGAGAACCAGGATGACCTCAGGATGTCAAAGGATTGAATCTGTCTTGTGTCTTTTAAAGCTAGATTTATCATTAGAACTGTTGCTTAAAAAAACCAGACAAAACTGAACTGAGGGCTGCCATAAAACAAATGATAAGAAAAAAAAACCAAAACCTTCCTATTGAATCTTTAATGCTATTAGGACCTTTATTTTTAATTTTCCACAAATGTAACATGATTTTGCATCTTTAGAACTATGTAGCTCCTGAAATTATCTAGCAGTGCTCCAGAATTTAATATGCTTTGAGTTAATAAACTATTCTCTACCTCCCCACTCACTGCAACTTTGAAGCCTACCTGAAATTTACAAACACAATAATGTTTTCAGATACCTGTTGTTTACTGTGTAACTTGTTTCATTTGGTAACATATTGAAACATTATGACTTAAAAACACTTACATAGCTTGGTAAATTTGGAGCGCATGAATATATCTGACCCCAGGAGATAGTTTTACAAATGTCCAATAAGATAGGAAAAAAATATTGCTGAGAGGAAAGGATGGTACCAAATTATAATTTGATTATAATTTATTAAAACCATCTTGCTCAGATTAATTAATGAAAAAATTTTAAAGTATCACATACGTAATGTTAAAGGAACCCATTAAATTAAAATGTAGTTTTGCCAATCCTTTTCCTCATGTTATAAATCATTGATATTGTGATTGCGTTAGTGCAACTGTGTTAATTTCTCTCATGTTTAGAATCTGCCCACAGGGACAGATTTGGTTATAACATTAATGACAAGAGATGGATAGTGAGACTTCACTGCCAGGGTTGATCTGAATTGTAAAAAGCTAATATGTTTGTGAATTGTGTTCATTTTTCTGTCCTGTGTAATAATTCAGTAGCTAAATGGGTTTGAGTCTCCTTTGGGGGTCAGTGTTCATGCACAATAGCAAAATTGTACACCAGCTATGGACTGAAGTTAGATTGAAATTACATACATGGGTAGAAATTAGTGGGTGGACATATGTAAATTGAAACAATCTGAAAAGAGTTTCAACAACACAGTGCATTTGCACAGGTGAGAGCCTGATAGCTGCTAGAGTGAGTTGATTTCATGGTGATCCTATCCTTGTCAAATCCATTGAGTCACATTGTATGCATGCATTTAATTTACAAGAATAGAAGTATGTATAGTGATAGAAACAAATGAACCAACAAAGAAAAAGAGAGGAAAAAATACTCATTTACATTTTGCAAATG
>NW_023254136.1:0-9292 GCF_002007445.2 Ailuropoda melanoleuca | reverse complement strand
CATCTTTCTCATTTCTCTGCACACCCACTCCCAGGGGAAGTCTGAAATTCCTCTCCTCAAGTCCTCTATTCGCCTCATTCCTCTTACTCCTCTGAAGTTTACAGAAAAGCTGTGCTGCAGTTAATAATAAGTAGGTCTATTGTTACCTGTAGGAGCAATATTATTTGGAAATATGTCTTTGCATCAGTTTAAAAACACACACGCAGGCGTCATTGTTTATGCTTTGTAGGATAATGGTTTGCCTACTCCACTCTTATTCTTCTTCTCCAATAACTTGTGTACATATATGAGCCATTAAATTATGGTTACTTATTCACTCTCAGTAGAACAGGCAAGGCAGCAATACAGTCAGTGACCAACTCAATAAGCATTTATTGGGCAACCACTTTAAGGCACTGAGCCCGGAGACTGTGGTTAGTACAAAAATGCATGTAATGCATTTTGATGATGGGTGGGGGGAGATGGGGTACCCCAGGTAGTGGGAGTAGTGTGAGCAAGGAAATGGCCCTGGGAAAGTGCTGAGTACCTTCTGGACCCATGAACTGGCTGTGTCGTTGGGATGTAGAGACAGCACACATCCGAAGGTGGGAGGAGAAGTTCTACCAGCGCTAGACCCCCAGAGTACTTTGGTGTCAAGCTAAGGAGTTGGAACTCGACCGGTAGATACCCACCATAGATACCTATGCTTAGAGAGACACTGATCTAAGTCTTTTCAGGGCAGAGATACCCTGGCAGCCTCGGCGCTCCCTAGGTAGGACCTGGCGTGCCTGTGCTGAGCTGCTAATACTGGCTGCCCTGAGTTACACTATGCACTTGAACTTCTATCCCAACAATACTCTCCTCTCCACTCCAGCTGCCCTTTGAACATACACCGGTCTGGGTACCCCCACAGGCTTGCAGCTCAGCTGTCAACCTCAGTCCATTGGAATGTGACTCTAGCAGCTGTCCAGGTCTTACTGGGGCATTCTCCTGTCACCCAAACATCAGCTGCTGGCTAGGACTCGTGAGTAGCAGCTAAGTGTGGGATTCAAAGCTAGTGCTTCTGTTCTTACCACATCTGCTTTCTATGGTTTACTTTCCTAATGATGTGTTTGCCATATTAAATGTATAGGCCTCGAAGAGAAGAAAAGAGAACTTTCATCTTAGTGCTTCTCAAAGTTTGCCTTTTGCTTAAGAGATGTATGATAGCCATGTCAGAAGAAATATCAATTGAAAGATGCTTTTGAAGCATTTATTCATGAATACTCTTGAATCAATAAATTCATTGAGCAATAAAGATATTACAGCAACATCCTGAAAATGAATCAGTCAGCATGATGATGCCAACCTTGCCTGGTTGACTTCTGGACTGGTCTGCCATCCCACAGTTATGCTTCACTCTTATTCATGGGAACAGAGATGCAAATGCTTGTGTTAAAGAAACTTCCATGTCTTCCGTTCACTCTGTAGAGCACTGTAAGGCTTCCTCTTCCCCAGAGGTTGCAACATAGACCTCTTCCCTTGATCATGAGCAAAAATAAATGACCACTTCATGTGCTGATTTTCTAACACCGCCAAGATTTTAGGTCAATCATCTAAGGACAAAATAGCTATAGTGTGAAACCTTAATACAAGCCTGGAGAGTTTAAAATCTAATTTAGAGACATCATACAAGGAATGATCACTACACCAAGGGAGATCACTTTTACTACTCGAATGACATTTAATTCCAGTGTTTTATTTGTAACTTTAATGTCGTATGAACATGTTTTATACGAAGTCATAAGAAGAGAAAAAGAGGAAAGAAATTATTTGGAGCCTAAATATGCCAATAAACATATAAGCTGGGAAAAAATGAGTTACTTCTAACATCAGATTGCTCACCGCATTTGTCTTGTACAATAGCAACAAAAATATAAGTCCATGATGTGGGACTGTGTGTGAAAGTCGCCAGAGTTTGTCATTTCCGTTTTTTAAAAGGAGAAGCAAATGTGTCTGGCTTACTCAATTTTTTCCTATCTTCAAGTTTTCACCTTGCAGTAAACATCACGGAGACTCGCTGACTCACAGCACTTCCCTTCTCCTTGGTCTTTGAGAACCAATTGGCAAACCAATGTCGCGAGTCATTTATTCACACAAATCATAAAATTGTATTCATTTATGTCTGTTAGCTGACAAAAGTCTCCATGAGAGTATCTCTAAAGAAGAGTATATGAGAGTATGTCTTTAGCTGACAAAAGTCTCCATGAGAGTATCTCTAAAGAAGAATTACTTTTTAAACACTAAACCAAATGATAAATCCAGGAGTAAGTGTTCGATTTGCAGGGGAGGCCCCACCTGATTTTCCATGTCTGACAGGTGAAGCACGTGTTCTCGGGGCACCTGTAATGCCTGGGATTTACGTTAACACTGTTGGCACCACAGGCTTTAATATTTACTGGCTTAAGGATCTCTGCCCCCGGTCATGTGACTTTTTGGAGGATAGAGACTGTCTTACCCATAATGGTCTCAGGAAAGTGAACAAAAGGCCATGTCTGCCAGCAGATAGAAGATTCTACGTATGGGTTGTCAGGTTTTCACTTCAGGCTCTCCATCCCACTGCACAAACACCTGTAATTTCTTTGCCACAGTCATGACCAAGAAGGAAGTGTCCAGCTTGGTTATCTAGAGGGAGGACTACCAGGGTAAGACTGCATGAAAACGAACAGTTATTTGAACAACGTGGTTTTAAAAAACTGAAGGAAAGATGGAGAACCGCCACAGCAGCTTGCTAACTGTCTGCTTTTAATTTCTTCCTACATTGCTGCCCATGAGCTTTGAAAAATGCAAGTCTAATTAATTCTGCTTAAAACCCTTTGATGCATCCAAGGATACTTGGAGGAAAGACCACAGCCCTCACCTGCTGATGGGCCTGAGTGCTGTGGCTCTCCTCCTCCAGCCTCCCCCTCAGAGCCTCTCTGTCCTTCGGCTTCTGCCCTCCATCACCATTGCTCTCTTTCAGCTCATCAAAACAGATGGCTCCCTCCTGCCTCAGGGCTCTTGCACCTGCTGCTCCCCCCTGCCTGAATTGCTGGAGTAAGAGAAGTGTGCCAACTCTTCTGCTGTCTTTGGCTGCAGACCTCTTTTGTTTGGCCAGCCCAAACGAAATAGAGTTTTAAGGTTTGAATTTGAATGCTTTAAGGCCAGTAGACTTCCTCTAGTCTACCCTGGGCCTTAATACTTCTTTCAGTCTTATCCCCTGCCAGATGCATGCATTTGCGTACCCTGTCTGCCCCCTCCCCACAAAGGAATTTGAGTTTCAATCCCTGAACTAATTAATTCCCATCAACCAACCGGTAATCTGCACCAGTCTCACTTCCTCAAGGAAGCCATCCCAGCCCCGCACTCTCAGAACATCCTGTACTTTCCCTTCATGGCGCCCATCACAAGCATTATTATTTTTTTTTTTAAATCACGTTCTGACTTTTACTCCTAAAAGTAAATTTGAGGTCTGGGGACATTTCATCTAATTTACACCCTTTCATTGAAAGTTTAAATTATTCCCAGAATAAGTAAGCCTGGATAATATCAAACTTTACACACACACACACTGTCTCTCTCTCTCAGAGAAAGCATGTATTTGTATTCTAAATTGATTCTGTTTAAACAAGGAACAAGGAAGAACTTTTGGTTTGGAACATATGATGTTAGCTTTTTAACCCACAGTTGGAATTAAATAACCAGTTATGTAATTAAGTGTTTAAAGTCTATCTTCCTGGCAAGAATGGACATCACAAAAGGTCAGGAACTTTTGTCTTTTCAACATGGATTCTCAGTGTTTTGCAAACAGAAGGCACTCATTTATTGAATGGATGAATGGATGATAAAGCAAGAGTATTCTAAAACTTAATACTGTAAGTAATTCTCTAAAAGTTTTAAATGACAATTATGGGCAAATATCTTTCTGAGATTTCCTGGAACCATAATCCTTCCAGTAGACACTTCTATTCCCTAACCCTGAGATGCTAATACTCTGATACTTATAAAGACAGTGGCTTCGTACTGATGTCCTGGGATCCAAACAACAGAAAGAATGAGGAAGCACAGAGGGCTCCAAGTTCCCCGCACCTAATTAAACTGGAGTACCTCTGCTCTTATCATCATTCATATTCTATCTTCTATGTAAATATAATGGACTTCTGCACAAGATTTGTCTGAACAAAGCTCTCACGAGGGCTGAGACAATGTTACCTTATAGAGTGGCATCAATGGCCCCTAGAATGATGCCTGGCACTGAGTGTGTGATCAATGAATCCTTGGTGAAGGATATCAATGTATGGTAACATACTTGTGGATGAGATACATTTTTAAAACGAGGATCAGATTTCCATTGTGTTTCAGAATCAGGAAGCACATTGTTCCATTGCAGGTAACTTTGTAAGCATTATCTGTCCCATAGCCTGAGTGTTTCTTGCATTCATCCAATCCCATTGCAAAAAGAAATCAAATAATCACCCCTTCCAAATGATATTAATGCTGGCCCTTCAAATGCATTTCCAAAATTTCTTTTGTTCATGGCCCTTCCTTCCATTGCATTATCCTCTCTGCCTACAGTCCCATGCAAAATGCAATGAACTAATTATCTTCATAAATATTTTTCTTTATTTTCAAATGTGTGTTGAGAAAGTTTGATTTATTATCATTATTATTATTCGTATTCTTAATAGTTGGCCTCATATTTGAAACACGCTGAAATGAAGTGTACAATTTTTCATAGTGATAATATATTGTCTTAATGTGGCAATAAGCAGTAAGTACCAAGTGGGATAAAAGCAACCATGTGGAACAGTGTGTGCCCTATTCACTGAGCCAGATGCCTTCGTTCTTACCCTGCAGCCGTTCTTCGCCCTTCTGTGCCTAGTTCTATGCCCTGGAGAGACTTGTAACACCTTAACTTGTGTAAACGCCTTTAACAGGTTCATCTCGTCTCTGGTCCCCAACTGGATTTGTCCCAAGAGGAGTCCCTGCAGGGGGTCAGAGGGAAGGAGCACAGTGAGGTCAAGTCCTATATGTCCCTGCTTCCTCCCTGTAGAGTTGCCTTGGAACTGGCTGCATAACTGCCACTGAAGGCCAAAGGTCACAGCTCCTCTCAAGGTGACCTTTTCTGCACTCTTTCCCACTGGGTTTAGCTTCCTCCTCTTGTTTCTTTATGTGTACATGTTGTAACACCCGCTCTTAGTAGCCCAGGGGCACCTCATTCTTCTTTGTGTTTTCCCTATACCTCATAAATAACCCCTCTCTAAACCTTCCTGGTGTCTGCCACCTGCTTCCTGTCAAAGCCTGACTGACACACTCAAGGAGGGGTTCCATTTGTGATCTCTCTCATTTCAACCAGGAATCAGAGTTATGGTGATAGGCTTGGAGTCCTCTGGTTTAACCACTTGTAGGAGCAACATTTTTTTTTCTTTGACGTCATGCTCTACCATCTTATTTTTTTTATTAGATCTAAAAATCTAAATTAATCATCTTTTCCTTTTGTAGTAAAATGTCTTATTAGCTTATTTTCTCAAAACTTTTTAAATGTGCAGTGCATAATCTTATCTTTTGGAAATTACATAATTTGTTGGGTATTACTTTTTTTTTTCCAATACTACTTTCTATTCCCTTCAAGTTAATAAATTTGCTTAATTTTTTATAAAGATTTTATTTATTTATTCAACAGAGAGACAGCCAGTGAGAGGGGGACCACAAGCAGGGGGAGTGGGAGAGGAAGAAGCAGGCTCATAGCATAGGAGCCTGATGTGGGGCTCGATCCCACAACGCCGGGATCACGCCCTGAGCCGAAGGCAGACGCTTAACCGCTATGCCACCCAGGTGCCCCAATAAATTTGCTTAATTTTTCATGTGCTATTTCTAATTAAACCAGATTCTCTGTCCTTGTTAAAATATCTCAAGTTATTCAGACATACCAAATTATCTATTAGTTTTACTTTAATGGAAAAGTCTGCTCTGGAGTATTCTTAACTATTCCAATATAGATTGGTTGCCATACCCAATTGCTGTGAGAGCCCCATCCTGGACATCCTTATCAACTGTCTTTTATTGGATCCCATTTCTTTTATTGATTTATTCCCCTGGTTTGGTGAAACACGGCTTCCAGAAGCTTCCGGAAGAAGGTGCATGGGAGGTAAATTTTGAAATCTTATATGACTGAAAATACCTTTGTTTTATCCTTGCACTTAACTGATAGTTTGGCTGGATACTTAATTCTGGATTGAAATAATTTTTCTTTACCATCTTGAAAGCACTTCTCTGGTTGCTTATAACTTTGAGTGTTGTTAGTGAAATTCTTTTACCTCATCTTTTGTATGTGACTTTTTCTCTCCCTCTGGAAGCTTCTGAGATCTTTTCTTTGTTTCAAGTTTCTGCAATAATTGATAATAAACTTTGGGTGAATCTATTTTCTTTTACTGTTAAGGGCGTTGAGTGGGCCATTTCAGTTAAGAAATTCACATTCTTAAATTCTCAAAATCAAAAAAATATTTTGTTAAATATTTTCTATTGTTTCTATTTCTCTCTTTTTTTTTTCCTGGAATTTTATCAATTGGATGATGGACTTCTGGACTGGTCCTCTAATTTTATTATCTTTTCTCTTTTATTTTCTATCTTTTAATTTTCTCATTTTGCTTTTTGTGAGACTCCCAGTAGCTTTATCATCATCCTCTTCTATTGAATTAAAATTTTTTTCTTCTATTTTATTTTTAATTTCCAACATCTCTTTTCTATTTGTTGAATATCCCTTTGTTATAGTATCCTGATCTCATTGCATGATGCCATTTTTTTTTCTTGCTAGTGTGTTACTTAGAATGTATGTATCTTTTATTCTGTTTGTTCACTTAACACTTGAGCTAATTAAAAAGTTATTGCTTTTCAGTTTATAATCTACTTGCAGAATTTTTGTTTTTTATGTCTGTACTTATGAGATCTGCTGCTTTGAGGTCTTGCTTTCCAAGGGAAGAATAGTCTACTGGGAATACAACAATAGTTGTGTTGAATTGGGACATAAGACTGCCACCTGGCCAATTTGGAATCCTCATGTCACTTAGCCAAAAGAAAAAGAAGGGAATTAGTCCAGGGGCTAGGGTGATTTATCCTAATTACCAAGAGGAAATTGGGTTACTGCTAAACAGTTGAAGGCCTATTTGTGGAAGCTAGGGGATTCTCTGGGTTGTCTTTTAGTACTCTCATGTCCCAAAGTAAAGTTGATGGAAAATTATAGTAAACTTACATTAAGTCAGGATCACTGAGGATTCAAATTCTTTAGGAATTAAGTTTGGGTCATTCCACCAGGAAAAGAAAATTAGATGAGATTCTGGATAGGGGCAAAGAAACCATGGAAGGGGGGCACCTGGGTGGCTCAGTCATTAAGTGTCTGCCTTCAGCTCAGGGCATTATCCTGGAGTCCTGTGATCGAGCCCCACATCAGGCTCCTCTACTGGGAGCCTGCTTCTTCCTCTTCCATTCCCCCTGCCTGTGTTCCCTCTCTCACTGGCTGTCTCTGTCAAATAAATAAATAAAATCTTTAAAAAAAAAAAAGAAAGAAACCATGGAAGGGATAGTGGAAAAACAAAGTAAAAAATATTATCCTTGATCATTTAGACTTCATACATTATACTTTTTAGCTGGTTATGGTTAGAATAAGATATTTTAGAGGATTATGTATCTTATAAACAGCTCCTTTATTAAACTCTTACTAATTTTAATAGTTTTCAATTAACTCTTGGGTTTTTCTAGTTAAATTAATCTATAAAGAATAATAACTGTATTCCTTCTTTCCAACAACTATATTTTTAACTTTATTATGCTTTCTCTGAGTGATTTTGGGCATTTTTAAGTTACAAGAATGATACTTGTTCACAGGAACATATAAAATAAAAGTTGTAATTTTCTCCCAAGTTGACTCCAATTCCACTACCCCAATGTAAGTATAATTAATGGTTTAGTATGCATTCTTCCAAGTTTTTCTGTACACATGGACTTCTATGTTTGCATGTTTATTTATTAACAAAATAGAGCTGTGTTATATACACTCTCCTTCAATTTGTTTATTTACTTTAACGTATTTTAATGTCAACAAACACAGTTCTATCTTATTCTTTCATCTATTTTTATTTTCTTAAAGATTTTATCTATTTATTTTACAGAGAGAGTGTGGCCGAGACAGAGCATGAGCAGGGGGGAGAAGACAGAGGGAGAGAGAGAAGCAGACTCTCTGCTGAGCAGAGAGCTGGACACGGGGTTCAATCCCAGGACCCTGGGATCATGACCTGAGCCGAAGGCAAACATTTAACCAAATGAACCACCCAGGAGCCCTATCTTATCCTTTTAAACAACTGCGTGTTATACCATCTATAAAAGTTCTTTAATGTGCTTATCCAATACCCCATTGTTAAGCTTTTTTTCCCCAATTTTTCTGGTTTTTTTTTTTCTGCAGTGTATATCTTTGAACATCTTAATGTAGTCACATGTTTTGTTTTTTGTTTTGTTTTTTTTCCTACCAGGCAAAATCCAAAAAGCAAAATTATTAGGGATTTTTTTTTAGAGCATAAAGCCGTTATGCTATTATTACAAAAGATGCACTGCACTGAGGGAATTAATTTTTTAAAGATGCTCAAACATGAATTAAGACTTTGCTTTTACCTTTTCTTCTCTAGACTTCAGTAACATGGAACTTTTAAAGCAGAAAAAAATGACTTTATACCAATTAAGCTACCATTTCTTTGGGGGGAGGAGGGTGTAAGACATTATGCACTTTCCAAACCTATCTCTAATTCTTACCTGAAAAGTAGATGTTACTATCCGCAATTTACAAATAGACTTAACTATTTTGCCCAACTACTAACAGAAGGTAAAAAATATTATTCTTATTTCTAAAGCTTCTTAAAATTTCAAGATTCTGTCTATAGATGATTTCAGATACCATAAAATTACTTTTTTAAAAAAAGACTCATTAATTTCACAGAGAAAGTAATTAAGGCACAGGCCATTTTAAGAGACTGCATCATTCCAAAATTTCTGGTCAGTATGGGCCTCCACAAAAGTAATAAACTTGGCAATACAGGAAAGCAATTTTACCAGGTAATTCAAACAAAAGCTTTCTTTTATGATAGTTGGAAAGGAAGGAGAAGAATTGGAGAAAATGAAACAGGTTCAATCTACCCTGAGACTAATACTCCTACATTTAATTAACTATAAGGTTTCTCTTTTATTGTTATTCATAGTCAAATTGTTGGAGAAGAAGGAAAATTCTAACATTCTTGTCCTCATTTTTTTT
>NW_023254135.1:12539-13175 GCF_002007445.2 Ailuropoda melanoleuca | reverse complement strand
ATACACCACATTAATAAAAGAAAAGACAAGAACCATACGATCTGCTCAATAAACACAGGAAAAGCATTTAACAAAATACAGCATCCTCTCTTGATAAAAAAAATATATACATCTGTTCTGTAGACATAGTGGGAACGTACCTCAATATCATGAAAGCCATATATGAAAGACCCTGAATATTATCCTCATTGGGGAGAAAATGAGAGCTTTTCCCCTAAGGTCAGGAATACAACAGAGATGACCCCTCTTACCACTTCCATTCAACATAGCACTGGAAGTCCTAGCCTCAGAAATCAGACAACAGAAAGAAATAAAAAGTTCCAAACTGGCAAAGAAGAAATCAAACTCTCACTCTTCACAGACGACATGATACTTTATATGGAAAACCCAAAAGACTCCATCGAAAAATTGCTAAAACTGATACAGGAATTCAGCAAAGTGGCAGGACATAAAGTCAATGCACAGAAGTCAGATGCATTTCTATATACTAACAATGAAGCAGAAGAAAGAGAAATCAATGAACCGATCCCATTTACAATTGCACCCAACACCATATGATACCTAGGAATAAACCTAACCAAAGAGGAAAATCATATGTACTCTGAAAACTATAGAACTCACATCGAGGTCTTTCAA
>NW_023254135.1:0-5339 GCF_002007445.2 Ailuropoda melanoleuca | reverse complement strand
GTGATCCCGGCGTTCTGGGATCAAGCCCCACATCAGGCTCCTCCGCTGGGAGCCTGCTTCTTCCTCTCCCACTCCCCCTGCCTGTGTTCCCTCTCTCACTGGCTGTGTCTCTCTGTCAAATAAATAAAATCTCAAAAAAAAAAAAAAAGGAAGACCGTTGTTCTGATGAAACAAATGGAGAATATCCTTCACACATGCATTGAGCTACAACTGTTCCCTATGAATAGAGTAATGGGTGGATCTGATTCAAGTGCAACTTTTCTCATGTAGCAATGCTCTTTGTTGTACTCAAAACTGGTGTTCTGACAATACTGATTCCAACATATTTTTCCCCACTTGGTTATTATTGAAAGATTTCTCCTTGATAACAAAGCTCACAAAATGAGTTTTTAGTGATAAATGAGTTAAAAAGCAGTGCCTGGCATTTCTTCCTCATGTGTTCCATATATGCTAGAATTGGTTTTGTCCAACTATAAAAGCAAATTATCTGCCAGCACATAAGTGACAGTAATTGCTTTTCCATATTGTGTGCCTTTGATAAAAGGCAATGCCCAAAATGTCTTTCTAATAAAGAAATTGTGCCTATAGCTTGTCCTTTCTGTATGAGCTTTATTTGTCAATTTTATGGGTGGTTTTATAAGCTTCTTAGCAAGAGTATTGTATTTATATTTTCTCTAAGTATTATAACTTTGAATGATGCTTCTGATATTTTGGTCTCTCTACTTTCTTAGTGACAATCAATTGTGTACTTGAAAGTGTTATTTTATGCTTTTCCTGAAAAAAAAATTTTTTTTTGCCAGAGTGGTCATTGTGTTTTGCTTAGAAAATCATATAAAAGCTTTAAGGGTTTCAGGGCACCTAGGGGCTCAGTCCCTTGAGTGACTGACTCTTGATTTTGGCTCAGGTTATGATCTCAGGGTTGTGAGACTGAGCCCCACATCAGGATCCACGCTCAGCAGAGAGTGCTTGAGATTCTCTACCTCTGCCCCTTCCCCCGCTCAAGCTTGCTCACTCACTCATATATACACACACTCTCTCTCCAAATAAATAAATAAATAGAATCTTTAAAAAAAAAAGCTTTAAGGGTTTCATGACAATTTTGTATGACCGTAATGTAGTTCCACCCAATAAAATCAACATTCAGATTCTTCATCCTTCTTTGGTTGCTTAAAGAAAATCACCACATTAGCCAAAGCACTTTTTACAGTAAGTACACATTATTTTGAGTTGCATCAATTGTACTATTTTATCACAACTTTGCTTCCATTTCTTTATGAACTACTTTTGTACTATTACGGAACTGCAAACTTTAGTGAGTTGTAAATATAACAGTAAAGAAAAACTGCCATTTATTTTCACAGATAGCTAATGTCCTTCGTAATTGTGCTCTTAAATGCTGTTCGTCTTAGCACATGTTCAATTGTTAGTTAATAGGATGCATTTTATATAATTTATGTAACTGTTCACAGTTAATAATCTTAAATATAAAATTTGTGAAATACAGGAGAAAATAATGGATAAAGAAGATGTGGTTCATATGTACAATGGAGTATTACTCAACAATCAGAAAAGATGAATATCTACCATTTACACTGACATGGATGGAACTGGAGGTATTATGCTAAGTGAAATAAGTCAAGCAGAGAAAGACAATTATCATATGGTTTCACTCATTTGTGGAACAGAAGGAATAGTGCAGAGAACAAAAGGGGAAGGGAGGGAAAACTGAAGGGGAAGAAGTAAGAGAGGGAGACAAACCATGTAAGACTCTTGACCCCAGGAGACAAACTGAGGGTTGTGGAAAGGGAGGTGGGTGGGGGAATGGGGTAACTCGGTGTTGGGCAATAAGGAGGGCACATGATGTGATGAGCACTGGGTGTTATATGCAAATAATGAATCACTGAACATCAGATCAAAAACTAATGATGTACTATACATTGGATAATTGAATTTAAGGAGGGCAAATGTCTGATGAGCACTGGGTGTTACACGTAGCTAATGAATCCTTGAACGCTACATCAAAAACTAATGACGTACTAGACAATGGCTAACTGAACATACTAAAAAAAAATATTGGCATAAAAAATTGAATTTAAACTAAAAAAAAAAAATACAAAACTCCTTTATGAACCACTTGACAGGCCACCAAGGATCACCAACAAAGTATATCCAAACCAAAAAAACACTGGTCTAGGCGTTAGAAACAGGGTTCTGATTTTCAATCCTTGTTTTTATACTTAGTAGCTGGGTGATTTTCACCAAGTTATGACATGTCTTAACCTCAGACACTGTGATGATCTCCCATTCTATAGTTGAGCTGCCTCATTAGCTGCTGCATGATTGTTTTGTTTTTAGCCTTAGAATAATGGTTGGTATGCACTGTATGGGTACATGCCTATGTGCTATACACTTCATAATAACCTAGCCCATCCTGACTTGCAAATCATAGCAAACCACCAAAAAACTCAATGGTTTAACACGATAAAGTGTATTGCTTGATAATGCTACATGTTTAATGCAGAGCAACAGGTAAGATCTGCTCATTATTGTCACTCAAATCCAGGTTAATAAAAAAAAATATTCTCAATATTTCATAATCACCATGACCAGAGCAGAAATATGGAAAATTATACTTTGGCTCA
This sequence comes from Ailuropoda melanoleuca, assembly GCF_002007445.2. NCBI lineage: Eukaryota > Metazoa > Chordata > Mammalia > Carnivora > Ursidae > Ailuropoda > Ailuropoda melanoleuca. The sequence continues at coordinate 2,697 of NW_023254135.1, read as the reverse complement.
TAAAGTTTACCCCTGATTCTTCTCACTTACATCCACGTTTCTTTGGCTAAGGTCAACTTCATGGCCATGCTTAATTTCAAAGATCATAGAGAAGTATAATCCTACCAAATCCTGGAAAGAAAGTCAAAGTATTTATAAAGCTTAAGGAAAATCAGGTCTTACCTGACTCAGAAATATTTATACAAAAATATTTGTCCCATGTTTGACATTTTTCTATTTTTCTAAATATTCATTTTCATATAAATTGAACCAACAGCATAGTCATAGACATAAAAATTCAAGTTATGCTACTGTTAAATGAGGCTCTATTTATCTCAAGACTTGGCCTGGGGTTGCCTTGAAAGCAGCTCCTGAATGCAGGGATTAATTAAGTAATATGATTCTAGAGAATACAATTTTAGGACAGAAAAATGAAACAAGAAAGTGGGGAAAGGCAACACAAAGATATGTTACCTTGTCAGCCACCATAACAGGCAACTTATGTTTGCACCCATGCAACTTTCAAAGCCATCTACCTAATGGACAAAAGTGGTAGAATTTATACATCAAGTCTTTCTATTGGTCACAATAGGACCACAGAAATTCACTCTCTTGTACTTTTAGGTTTTGCTTGCAGGTATGCACTTCTGGAAGTATCAAATAGGTGCTCATAGGCATCCCATATGGGTATCAGGACTCCCAGGACAGGAGACAAGAGGTGAAGATCAGTGGAGCTACACCTACCCTAAGCTAACCTGTATGGAATTAGTTATTTCAGTAGTAGCTGGAATAAAAAGAGAATCCAACAATTCACTAAATTATGCACAAGAGGTGCTCAATAGAAACACAAACAGAAGCGCACACCCCAGTGGTAAGGGAATAAGCTCACCTTTAGTGCTTGTATTTTTATTTTTGTCTGGTTCACATATTGAGATACAAGTTATTTTGTTGCTATACATTATATATAAAATATTTAAGATTTGAAAAATATAGTGAAACACTTTTTCTAAAACATTTGGAACAGACTTCCAAATCAGCAGTATTTCCAAAGTTCATATATTTTAACCCAAAAAAGCTTCTGGTGCACCTTAGGATTTGCTACAATCTTGCCAAAGATTTCTCAGAGATGCAGTTTGGTCTGAGGTTCTTCCCTCCCCAAGCTCTCTCCTTTCATGCATGTCAGACCTACATTACAAACCGAAAACTTTCCTCTTCCACTTCTGCGTTCTCTCCTCTTCATCCTTCGCAAGTATTTTCCCCAATAAAAATCAATATGTACAACAACCCAAATTAACCCAAGCCTCAATTATCTAGATGCATTCTCTTAGGTTTTTCCCCTTCTAATATATGATTTAATTGATGCAGTATATACTTTACCAACTGTAATTTAATGCACTGAAATGATGATTATTTTAATTTTGTTTTGAACAATCAAAGTTTTGAAAATCCCCATGACATCACAGTAATCTCACTGGTAATATACATTATGACCTAAGCCATTTTGAATGGTAAAGACGGGCTCCTGTCACCCTACTGACTTGTCATTTGCCATGAAGAATGTGCATTTTTGAAACTACAGATACACAGAAAACCAAAAAAAAGTGCATTTTTTATGTAACAGTAAATAATTCATTTTAAGAAATGCTATTGTAAAAAACTGAATAATCATCTCATTTGGGAATGTTCTAAAAATTTTAAAGATGATCTTCTGCATTATCAATTAACAGGGTTTACATTTAAAAAGCAGGACTGTGGGGTTATTCTCCTGGAGCAGCTTGAGAACATAGTAGAGGAATCTAAGCTCACCTTGTCTCACAAATACGTCTAGGTAACAGCCACATCACTGCGACTAACCCAGAAAACAAACCAAAGTTGGCAAGAACAGACTTTCCAATTAATTGTAGAGAGCAGGCCACATCAAAAACAGCAGGAAGGGTGATGTCCCAGTCAGGAACCAAACTAACATGTGAGGCTAATCACAAACAGCACATCACAAGCACAGAGAAGGGAGAGGAACAGACCTTATATCAGGCACCTCAGACACAAGAGACCTGCACTGGGAAGACAAGTCCCCATAACATTTGGCTTTGAAAACCAGAGACACTTAACTGCACTCGTTTTTTTTGTTTGTTTGTTTTTTGTTTGTTTTTTGTTTTTATTTGTTTGTTTTTTTACAATCAGTAGGGCTTAATGCTGGGAACTTTCAAAACCAGCAGGCTTGGTTCTAGGAGAGCCAGAGGGTGATAGAAAACCGAGTTACCATCCTTAAAGAGCCATCATGACAAATAATATGGCCAAATACAGAATAGAAACAGCAGTTTGAAAATCACCAGGTGTATATGGGAAGGAGTATGATTTACTACTACCAGAATGGGCACTGGAGGAGCAGAGATCTTTAGGACACTTCTCTTAAGAACAAAAGAGCTGGCAGGCAACTATTCTCTCCCCACCCCCACCCCAGCCTTGATACCCAGACAACTACAGGGACCGGCATGAACACTCAACATAGCTTGCTAACACCACACTGCTTGCCCCAAGTTCTCCTGTGGACTCACCCCATCCAACCTGCCCCACTTGGCAGAAGTGACTCAAAAAGTGATGCCCAATGTCTCATTCTGCAAGCAGCCCCAAAAGTGACCAGCACCATAGCAAAGTGACTCTTGCCCTGGGGGAGGGGAAGATAATGACACACCCATGTTTGACTGCAGGCCCAATACT
>NW_023254134.1:6883-9967 GCF_002007445.2 Ailuropoda melanoleuca | reverse complement strand
GACACCAGCACTGGATAACTGGTGCCCCTTACACAGAGGTCTAGATTCAAGACCACCACTTCTTTCTCAGAAGTCTTGGCTACTTTTTATCTCTGTAGGGCTTTATCCCTAAGTTTTGAGCTTTAATACTTTCAATCTTTTCTATTTTTCCCCCCTCGTCCTTAGGGCTGTTAGCTGCTTCCTACAGTTTCTACTTTCAGGAAATCTTTGTGGTTTTTTTCTGCCTTTTCTGATATGTACTTAACAAATTCATATCTATTAACATTTTTAAAATTTTTAATTCTCTCTGTTAAAAAGACTGGATAGATTTCCAAATCTTTACTGAATCTTCACCATTTTTCGAAGATTGTTAGGAATATTTTTGAGTATTACTATCAATGCACGTATGTAAGAATTTATCTAGTATATACCCTAACCATGGAATTGGATCATAAGTTATTCACATGTTTAATGAGTAGGCAATTCCCACTCTCTTTTCAATGTGGCTATGTTAATTTATATACACAACAATAATAAGTAAGTTAGAGTTCTCAGTACTCAACATTCCCACCCACCCTGATAATCTGACATCTTCTTCCTTCTAATCATTTTGAAATTATATCTCATTGTCATTTTAGTATGCATTCTTTAGATTACTAATGAGTTTTAACATATCTATATATGCATAATGCCATTTAATGTTGTAGTAGTGGCATAGGAAATTAAGTGATCAGTACAGTCACAGGAATTGCATCTGTGTTCCAATCACCCTACCACCAAGTTCAGAACTGCAATAGAAGCATCATTATAAAGGATGAGTGATTTTCATAGACTTTCACACAATGCAACGAATGCAGGTCCAATGCTACTTTAAAAAGGGAAAGTAGGATAAAGGTGAAGTAATTGTAGAAAAGAAGACTCTAACATGGATAGAGTAAAAATTAAAAAGACAACCCCACCCAATTTCCCCAAATGTACAAGTACAAAGGGACCTATGAAAGGAGGGAAATAAGCTGCCTGATGACATTTTTAAAGAACTCCTCATTTTAACCCCATGGGTATCATCTCCAGAGCTAATGTCTCATGGAAATTTGAGACAATTGTCTTGCTCTTGTCTGTTTTAATGAAGTATGTTCATCGCTATCCAATATTTTTAAACAAGACATGTATGGCTCAGTGTGCATATGACCACAATTAAAGGAAATTCAGGAATGGGTTAGCAGTGAAATTAAGTTCCCCAAATAGAGGCAGTATAGCCAGAATCATATCAATACTTCTCCATCTAGTTTTCTCTACATGATTAGATTTTGTCCTAATCTAACAAAAGTAAAACACTTTCTCTATTTAAATCAGTGTACCATGGGCATTAATTGCATATAGACATTATCAGTACATGTGTCTACCAGCACATGAAATCTCCAAATGCATGCATGCCCTCTATCCATACAATATTCTTTGAAATGAAAGTATAAGGCATGAGAATATGGTCTGTATGTGCCCGACACAACTGTTTTTTCAAGCAGAAAAATCAGTTATTGTTTCTAACACAATTTTTAAAACTGTACTAGAAACTAAATGCACAGAGCCTTTGGAGATTTACTGCATGTTCAGACTCCAACATTTCGGTCAACTAGTTACAAATCTTCTTTGAGATGATAGCCATGTCTTAGGAACTAAGAAACATTCATTTTGGAGCAAGTGATTAAGCTACCTAGCAGAGATTTTAACTTCACAGTGACAAGAAAAGTTACAATGAAAAAGAAAGATATTGCTAGCTATGGAGCCTGAGTATTAAAAAAGTAAAAACAAATCAAACACTTGTTATTGTGATAAGGAGTTTGTAATTATGACATGGCTTCTCAATTTCCAGGTTTATATTGTGTAAATAATGCTAATGTTGAGGCAGTAAAATAGAATTCAAGAGTGACTTGACCTAAGAAACACAGCAATATCATATTTTTCATTGTTTTGGATTGACGTTTTGGATCCAGGTATTCTCTATGTAGCATGCCCTCTTGTGTCCTCCTTTTCCTTCCAACTCATACCTTTGGGAAGCTCACCTGTATAACATTCATCCTATGGTTTCCCATTATTGTCTTCTCTCACTGACAAACAGATGTGACAATAGCTCTCTTATTCTGGGGAAATCTATAATAAAAGTGTGCAGTTGAGCAGAAACTGTCAGAATACTTATATAAAAATCAGTAATCCTTTTATTAACACAAAGGACATCCAACTAAGTTTCCACTTGTAGTGTGAGCACTGGATGATCTCACAATTTTCCATTGTTCTCTTCTGACAGACCTAAGACATCCTTTTAAGCAGCAGCTTTGGAATTTTGCCCTCATTAGAAATCCAACCAAAAAATTCAGTGCACTTCTGACCAATTATGTTTCACGGATTTTAAGTCAACTTAATGTTAAACATGGAATAAAAGGTATGTTTGTTTTTTTCCCTCATGATCAGATTAACTATATGATGATCACATTTGATTTTGATTACCTTTTTGCAGACTAAAATGGGCCCAACATAGCTTATTATTTTTTATTTATATTTCTGTTGGATCCAAGTTGTTAAGAGGACTTCAGAGGCAGAAAAGTAAGGTGAACCTAAGTTTGCCTCCTCCCTTGAACACAGCTAGATAAATATCAAATCATTCTGAACACCCGAGAAATCCACTGGAGTCCTTAGAGAACAAAGCTGCTCCTCTGCAAGCAGAAAAAATGACGTGTGGAAGATAGGAGCTACAGAGAGTTCATTTGGGGGAGAAAGGAGCCATGGACATGAGGAAGGGAGAGAACGCTGGTCATGGAGAGAGGAGTGAGAGAGAATGGGAGAGAGAGTGAAAGAGTGGGAAAGAAAAGAGTGAAATCACATGCAGGGCACTGCAAAAGAAGACCTCCCCAGGGGCGCCTGGGTGGCACAGCGGTTGGGCATCTGCCTTTGGCTCAGGGCATGATCCCGGCGTTATGGGTTCGAGCCCCACATCAGGCTCCTCTGCTGTGAGCCTGCTTCTTCCTCTCCCACTCCCCCTGCTTGTGTTCCCTCTCTCGCTAGCTGTCTCTATCTCTGTCAAATAAATAAAAAATCTTTAAAAAAAAAAAA
>NW_023254134.1:0-1531 GCF_002007445.2 Ailuropoda melanoleuca | reverse complement strand
CTGCAATCTGGGCTCCTAAGCAGACCAGACGCAGCTATACTTGGACCTTGGGTCTTGAAGGAGGGTCACCTCAGTCAGGCCTGGATCAGCCAACTCCTAGCCCCTCTTAGATAAAGGGATCTCCTGCTGTCCTCTGAGAAATAAATACTCTTTCTTGTGTTTCACTGCAAAAGGCGTTTTGTAGAATAGTTAACTCATTCAGAAGTATAGCATATGAGTTAAAATACCATAATTATGTGTCAACCCAATGATGGCCAGTGAAGTTATTGTCAGTTTGGGCCGTTATTAGATTATTGATCCTCAACTCCAAACATAATTCTATACCCTTCTTTGAGATTCTGGACTAGGATGTCTGCAAGTCACATCTCCACTTTGTGAGCTGGTTCCTGGTTAGGTTCCATTAATCTGGGGTGTTTTAGAGAGATTATGAAGCTAGAGGAAGAGGAATGGTCTTGCTTCTTCCTATTTGCCCCCTGTTGCTTCTGTCTGCTTCTTTTGAGAATCATTCCAGCAAACATCTTCATCTCAGCAATATGAGTTCCTCCCTGTAGCAATATTTTGATCTGCTTTGTAGCTTCACCCCAATTCACAAAACCTTATTGTATCCCCTCAGAGACACCAGCACTGGATAACTGGTGCCCCTTACACAGAGGTCTAGATTCAAGACCACCACTTCTTTCTCAGAGGTCTTGGCTACTTTTTATCTCTGTAGGGCTTTATCCCTAAGTTTTGAGCTTTAAAACTTTCAATCTTTTCTATTTTTTCCCCCCTCGTCCTTAGGGCTGTTAGCTGCTTCCTACAGTTTCTACTTTCAGGAAATCTTTGTGGTTTTTTTCTGCCTTTTCTGATATGTACTTAACAAATTCATATCTATTAACATTTTTAAAATTTTTAATTCTCTCTGTTAAAAAGACTGGATAGATTTCCAAATCTTTACTGAATCTTCACCATTTTTCGAAGATTGTTAGGAATATTTTTGAGCATTACTATCAATGCACATATGTAAGAATTTCTGTAGCATATACCCTAACCATGGAATTGGATCATAAGTTATTCACATGTTTAATGATTAGGCAATTCCCACTCTCTCTTCAATGTGGCTATGTTAATTTATATACGCAACAATAATAAGTAAGTTAGAGTTCTCAGTACTCAACATTCCCACCCACCCTGATAATCTGACATCTTCTTCCTTCTAATCATTTTGAAATTATATCTCATTGTCATTTTAGTATGCATTCTTTAGATTACTAATGAGTTTTAACATATCTATATATGCATAATGCCATTTAATGTTGTAGTAGTGGCATAGGAAATTAAGTGATCAGTACAGTCACAGGAATTGCATCTGTGTTCCAATCACCCTACCACCAAGTTCAGAACTGCAATAGAAGCATCATTATAAAGGATGAGTGATTTTCATAGACTTTCACACAATGCGATGAATGTAGGTCCAATGTTACTTTAAAAAGGGAAAGTAGGATAAAGGTGAAGTAATTGTAGAAAAGAAGACTCTAACATGGATAGAGTA
>NW_023254133.1:0-5423 GCF_002007445.2 Ailuropoda melanoleuca | reverse complement strand
TCAATCTCTGGTTATTCTTAATGAAAGAATCTCTCTCCTTTCTCACAGAACCAGATGGATGTCCTCAGTGGTTCTCTGCTCAGGAATCTGCCCTGGGAAGTCAGTGGAGATTGAACCAGGTTGAGTGAGAGGGCGGTCACAGCTGGCTGCTGGTGGCTGCCCATTTCCTTCAGCGTCCAATTTTCCAGTCCCCTTCCTATTCTCCTAATGAGAAATAAGCCAGAAAATGGGACAGAACAAAAACCAAAACCAAAACCATAGAACAAGTTTAAGATGAATTTCATCCTGTGGCTGTCTAACCTTCTCATCGAATCAGCCTGCATTCAGTAACTTTTGATAACGCGTGTTTTATGTTTAAAATCGGTTTATGTGTTTTCCTTTTTTTTTCTTTAGTAAGAGCTGGGAGGTTTATTTGCTTGTATAATTCTAAAGTGGGAGCTTAAAACTAAGACCGTTTTGTTCTCCTTCCTTCCCTTTGTGCTGTGATCTCTAACATCACCACCAAGGTGTGCGGGTTTGGTTTGTGATCAGTTTAGCTGCCGGGTGTTTGTGGTTTTCTCGAGCTGACTCTTGCTGCTAATGAACGTGATCATTTATACAGTGGCACTGTAGTATAGGCATGTGAAATAATTGATTGGGCCATGGCAGGTAGGGAGCGGTGAATGTAGTCCCTTTGTTGCTATGGAAATACATTTGGTTAAGGAGACTGTCATTTGGACCACATGGATCTGGTGCGTGTGACATAATTGCCTGCGGTTGAGGCAGTTGGAGGGGAAAATCAACTTAAGAGGAGATGGCATTTTGAAGCAAATTAATATATATTTCAGAGAGTTCTTGGACTTAGCATTGTGGAGTGACTTACTCTTTTTTATTAAAAGGCTCATTCTTAGCTAATGCATCAGCACAGAGAATGAGTCAAGTGACAGATTTGTTTACTTGCTAACATGGTGAGATCTGATCATTTATTGTGTAAAATGGTTATTGTGTGAGGTTTACATTCTTCCCTCTATTATCCCTAGGAGGGTTCCCTGTAAGTAAAATTGATGCCGTATTTATTAACGATCCTGAAGGGAAAGGACAACATATTTTTCCTCTTTTGTTCTCCATTAAAAAAAAAAAACCCCTTAAGTCCTTAAAGGTAGGGCCTATATTTATGTATTCTTTCAACATATATTTCTTGTGCATTCAGCTCGGTGCTCTACGGGTTTGGAAGTATAATATGAGCAGAGCAGATGTGCTCCCTGCCCTCAGTGCTTAGATACTAGTGGACCGTGTCCACTTATCTTTGGGTCCCCCTTTAGCACTATCCTTTGCCTTGTAGAAACCGTTCTTAATAGGTATTTGGTCAACTTTTGGAATACTTCCTTTCTTCTTCCTTCTCAGTTCAGTCTGTCAATATGTATTAGTACAATTTGTCGACAAGTAACACAAAAGTAAATGAAGGCTTAAGTGACATAAGCACGTAACTTTCTATTGATCCGTACCCTTCCTGTCTTTCGTGGCTTAACTCAAGTTCTGCCTCTGCCATGATGCCAGCTAAGCTAGTAGCAATCTTTTTCTGGATATTGTACTCAGTCCATGTGACATATTTTGTCTTGTCTTCTTCTGTTATTACTTCATTTTTCTCGTGTTCTTGCCATGCCTTTTCGATGTATCGGCAGGAAAAAAGCTAACAGCCAGTGATCAAGTCCCGGCATATTTATTTTGTAGAGAAGGAATCAGGCCTATAGAAATTAGAAGATAACTAGTTAATAGAGAANAACTAGTTAATAGAGGAATCATAACTGGTATCCCAGTGTCCAGACTCCAGGATCTTTGGTCTTCTCTTTGCTCTTCTCTTTGCTCCTGCCTGAGTAGAAGCATCAACAGGTGCTATGCTCTCAACAAGGAGTGAGAGTCTTGCCGTGGGTGATGAACAAGATTGCTGACTCTTGGGCTGACTGTGAGCTTAGGTACAATGGGTTAGGGCAGTGGCTTGATAATGCACANAGACTCCAGGATCTTTGGTCTTCTCTTTGCTCTTCTCTTTGCTCCTGTCTGAGTAGAAGCATCAACAGGTGCTATGCTCTCAACAAGGAGTGAGAGTCTTGCCATGGGTGATGAACAAGATTGCTGACTCTTGGGCTGACTGTGAGCTTAGGTACAATGGGTTAGGGCAGTGGCTGGATAATGCACGGCTAATGGATACACCACTGGGTGTTTTAATTGGAGCTGGTAAGCAGTTGGAAGCCACTAGCGGTGGCTGAGAAGAAGCTTAATGTGAGCANAATCATAACTGGTATCCCAGTGTCCAGACTCCAGGATCTTTGGTCTTCTCTTTGCTCTTCTCTTTGCTCCTGTCTGAGTAGAAGCATCAACAGGTGCTATGCTCTCAACAAGGAGTGAGAGTCTTGCCATGGGTGATGAACAAGATTGCTGACTCTTGGGCTGACTGTGAGCTTAGGTACAATGGGTTAGGGCAGTGGCTGGATAATGCACGGCTAATGGATACACCACTGGGTGTTTTAATTGGAGCTGGTAAGCAGTTGGAAGCCACTAGCGGTGGCTGAGAAGAAGCTTAATGTGAGCAAATTAACATTCAAGGGAAGGTGCAAGAGATACTTGCTGCTGTGTGTCAGTATGGTTGGGGTCAGGGAATGACGCAAGAAATGACCTTGGAAGGGAAGGGCTACCCTTCTGACACATAGAAAATTGAGGCTCTTTGACTTTGAACTAAGATGCTATAATAAATACATGGTTAAAAAAAAAAAGGAATCAAATTCTCAAATGGCATGTCAGCGCCATCTCTTTTGATCAAAGATTTTCTGATGATTTTTGATGATTATTTTATTTTTACCTCCTGAGGAATCCTTCTAATATTACTTAACCCCCATCCCATGCTCTAGCCCTAGCCCTGATTGAAATTGGGTTGAAATTAAGTGAAACCTCTGCTTGATTAAATAAAAAGGGAAATTTATCGAAAGGGTTCTGCTACCTCAAGGAACTCTGGCTCAGCCTGTGCTCAGACCAGGAACTGAGATCCTGGCTCAGCATTCCGTCCTGTTTTCTTTCTTCCTCTTACCAAACTGGCTTTCATTCCACCTAGCTCAACTGGACTGCTTTATGCCTCCTGAGTTTCCGTTCCAGTTATTGAAGTGACTAGAGAAACTCATTTAGCATTTTCCAATTCTGATTTAAATTCCTGGGGGTGAGGGTATTTGATTGGCTCAGCCCGCTTTGGCAGTCTGTTCGGCAAGGGTGGGAGGCAGGGCAGCCAGGCTCCCTTGCTGCAAAATAGCTGCCAGGTCCCCACCCTTGAATTTTGCTCTTCATTACACCAGTAGTGGGGGGAGAGAGAAGAGAACCTGCTCAGATATTACCCACAAATTAAAATCCCCACTTCAAGTCACCTAGATTCCTGAAAAGTTATTCGCCATTTGCTGCACAAACGTGTTGAATTTTTTTTGTGGCATAATGAAGAGTTAAATTTGTTTGGTCCATTTTTATCGATTTCATTATCTAAAAATAATTGCAGAACCCTCGCTTTTCCTTGAAGCGGGTTGTTTTGCGCTCACCTGTCTGCACTTTTTAAACCCTACTGGGAAGTGAGGTGTTTGTTTTTTTGGGGGGGAACATGGAAGTTAAAGGTCTGCAGTGCTTTCGCATAATGTCTTGACAATTAAAATGTGAATTAAGAAATTTTGTGCACGACAGACCACATTGTTTTGATTGTTGTTTATATCCTTCCTGGAGAGGTTTAGAAAGGAATAACCTTGAGATGCTCAGACCTCAGAAGGTTTACTGACTTCCGAGATTCTGATTTTATTTATAGGCTGCAAGAAAACACTCAGTGAAGTTTGTTGTGATTCACTGCTTATCACCGTGAGCTATAGCCACTTAGTGCCGGGAAGGCATTGAATCTGGTACAGTAAGAGAACAGAATAAAACCGTGTAGCTCGAAACAGAAGCCTAAGTGGTGTTATCTCAGGCATTTCTCATAACATATTGAATGGACCCAGGCCAGTGGCTTTAGATCTGAATTTTTTTCTGCTTACTCCCACCCCTGTGAGAAGCGAATACTTTGTCAAAACAGCAGCTGCTTTGGGCCCGGTACTTCTAGTGGCCGAAGGAAAAGCTTAGAGGAGTGACAATTTTCAGGCTCAGCCGAGTAGTTGTCGGACGAGAAGTAAATCTAGATAAATTATGCTTTGGCTTGTTAGAGTACCCCTGACTCCCTCCCCAGGTTTGATTTATGCAGAAGTGCTTGTCTGCTGCCTCTTTTAAATATACAGCAAACACATTTTCTGTGTTCTATGCAGATTTGCGAGAGGCGCGGAAGCAGGTAGCTGTGAAATAGACATCAGGGGTGTGTGCCGAAACCCATTGTCCGTGTTGTTGAAATATAGAACTCACATATTTACACCAGAAACATGAAGTGGAACAAATTGGGTTGCAAGCCGGATAATAAAATAAATGATAAATGGAAAGGGACCCCAAAGGTGCTCCTAAAAAGCTGGCGTGGGATTGGAGGCCCAGCTAGGAGGAGGCGGGTGGAGGGAAAGGCTTCGCGCAGTGGCTCCTGCGTGATTGATGCAGCTGGTGATTTTGAGTGTCATTTTCCAAATTACGTATTTGGGAGGGGGGACCCGGGAGGCTTTGCTTTGAGGCTCTTTTTGTTGTTGTTTTGTTTTTTGTTTTTGCGAGGGCTTGGATGGTCTGTTTTGTGTTTTCATTCCTTAATGAAAACTTACAGAGAAAACCAGCAGCATTTATCTTTGTTTCAGTCTCAAGAAGCTTTAGAGTATTATTTTTTCTTTCCCTCAGAAGAGGCTGTACGTGGGGGCCAAGGTTTGAGGGCTTTTGTCCTTTACTTGGTTCTCCCCTTCATGGAACTTCTTAAAGATACCATATACTTATTCTCATAACAGGGGTGTCCCCTCCCCAGAGTTGTTTTCCCTGGCAGCTCGGGTCTGTAAAGATCATCTTGAGCCTTTCTTTGGTGGATGGGTCATGGGTGCTCCTTCCTCGTCTTGTCAGTGAGGGCCTACAAGGCAGCCTGGTGAATGATTCTCTGCTCCTCGTGTGCCTGTTTCACAGGTGGGTGTAGGCTGCTGACCGGCCATATCTCTGGTTGCAAAGACCAGACAGGCACACGCTCCCGTGGCTTTGGGGTCCTCGGAAAAGGAAACAGCCAGGCTCTGGGGAGGGAGGGGCGGGGGCTGAGGAGAACTGGAGGCTGGCATCAGAAAGCTGCTTGGGTCCCCGTGAGTTCTGGGGGCATCTGCTGAGGGGTTGTGGGGTGTCACTCTGGGAGCCCGCCTTCCCTGCTAACCCAGCTACTCTCCGGGGTTGCTGGTCTGTCTTGGAGCCTATCTGCTTCACTGCATGCTACCAGCTGACTTTACTTCCTAATTCAAATTTCTTTTTTTTTTTTTTTTTTTTGT
>NW_023254132.1:0-4295 GCF_002007445.2 Ailuropoda melanoleuca | reverse complement strand
TCAGGTATTTTTTGGTTGAACATAGCAAAACATAACTCAAACTTCTCAAAATGGGGGTTCCCTGTCTTAGTACACAGCTGAAGGGAAACAGGGAAGCAGTGAGGCTCCCCCACAGCCTGCTGGCCTCGGGCCCTCCCCACAGGAAGGGAGCAGCAGTCTGTCCAGGAAGAGCTGTCCTGGGCCCGCGCTGCCACCATGCGGTGGGGGTGACCGAAGTGTGGCTTTCTGTGTGAGGAATCATGTGGCTTTCCCACCAACCTACGCCCTTCAACCTCCATGCGACCGGGGCTGAAAGAGTCACTGGACCTCCCGGCTACCTTATTCTGCTTTCTCCACGTGTCAGCAAGGAGAGAGGCCGTTGATCCGGGGCCCCTCCCAGACGACAACAGTGCTGGTCTCTCGGGCTGGCGCGTCCTCTCACTCTCAGAGAGAGGCCTGGGGGTCATGGGACCACCGTCCCATCCTTCCCTCAGGTGCAAGTGGGTGCAGTTTCCAGCCCCCACAGCTCCGTCCCCAGCCCTTGAAAAGGGACTTCCTGAAATCACAGGGAAAGACGGATGTGCTGCGGAGTCTGAAGCAGGTCGGAGCTCAGAAGGGGATGCGATGTAGACGCTTGTTCTCCCTTCACCTGATGGAGCGCGGGGTGCATATAAAGTGGGAGAGGCTGGGTCGCTGCCATTTAGGGGAAGGGAAACAGCATGTTGTGTCCTGGGAATCAAAGTGTCGGATCTGTCATGTATGGTCAGGAGACCTGCGGGGAATTATAAAGAGACTTACGGAGCACCTCTCCTACTCACATCCCTTACCACCCTTTCTTTTACTCATGATAAACTGAGCCTGGAGAAAGTCTAGAATCTCTTCAAGGTTGCACAGATCGGAGGCAGAATCAGGATCAAACCCCAGTGTCCCTTCCCTTGAAATGTCAGGCTCTTTGCGGCCGCACACCAGACAGCTGTTCACAGTGACCCCACAGACACCACACACGTCTGTCAGCTCCGTGAGCCTCTGAGGACGGAGTGGCCTGAATGAGTTCACCTCCTGGCAGGGCGGCTCCAGGCAAGATTTTCCGCCCCTTCTCCCTCTTCTCACTGAACTCTGGCTCCACGGTGATCAGTCCCTCATTTCTTCTTCCAGAGCCCTTGTCTGGTGACTTGGGTGGCTCTTCAATGCCCCCTCCTCCTCCCACTCTGGGGACGTTTCATGGCACTTGCACTGTCCACGGGCCTGGCAGAGAGGAGTTTCCCGAGGTCCTAAGGATTCCTGAGAATCAAGCTCAGGGGCCAGTGAGAGGGACTCATAGCTCTTGCACCAGAAGTAACCTTCTTTACTTCTGTGGATCTGGATTAACTGCTCTTCTGAAAACCTTCTGAGAAATTAGAGACTGGAGAGGCTGTCATATCACTGAGACTCTGTCTGCACATAACACCTCCTCCAAGGTTTTCCAACCACAAGATGAGGGAATCCGACCTGACAGACTGACAAAGAGTCACCTGGGGACAATCAGATCCGGGGACATTTCTAAGTCTAATAACATAATCAAGTTCAAACTAGAAGGAGATTCAGTAAAAGAAGAAATGGAAGAAGATAATGTGGGGGTTTGGGAGGGGTCACAGCTCCTGAACTACAGTGGTCCCCCTTCTTCCGCAGGAAGTAGGATCCAAGACTCCCAGGGGCTGCTTGAAATAGTGGAGAGTACCGGACCCTGACTGTACTGAGGTTTCCTCTACATACACACATGACAAAAAGCTTAATCTATAAATTAGGCACGGCAATAAATTAATGACAACCACTAAGGTAGAACAAATAACAATATACTGTAATAAAAGTTATGCATTCTCTCTCTCTCAACTACTCTGAAAGTACTGCTCTTTCACCTTCTTGTCATAAAAGGTCTATGTGAAGAGATGAGGGAGGGGAGAGAGCTCAGCACTGGGATGTAGCATTAGGCCACTATCGACCTTCGACCTCATGTCAGCAGGAGGATGCTGTTCTTCCAGGGTGCACTTGACCGTGGGCGATAGAAAGCACAGACAACCACAGCAGGGACAGGGAAGGACAGCTAGAGTGGCTCTTCCATGTGGCCACTTGAGAGTGATAAGAATGGACTGGGCTGCTTCGGAGACCAGGTCCTTCCATGCACGATCAGACATGCTCCTAACAATGACGCATTCAAGGCAGATTCTAGCACACAGACCTTGTGACAAGGAAATGGATAAGCAGGCAATGCAATTGCCGTGTTCCGATCACACAGCCCGCCGGCCGCTTAGCCAGAACCATGGCGGCCCGGCTGCCCTTTGCCGGAAGGCTGCTCCCCCAGCCCGTCCTGCCACCCTCCAGTGCTCCCGCCCAGCGCCCAGCAGACCTGGGGTCCACAGATGCAGAGCTGCCACGGCCCCACCAGGCCTGGGAGAGGGGACATGCTGGGAGGGGGGGACAGGCGATGCTCTCCCTCCCTGAGGGCCCCGCGTCCACTGGCACTGCTATGTGACAGACATGAGACGGACGAAATCCAGGACAGGGGCCGAGAGCCACCCCCGAGGACTCTGCAGAATGGACCAGACAGCAGCTGGTGTCCACACGCCAGCGAGCCCAGGATGGAATTCCTGCTGGCGGGCTTCTGTGCCGCGCTCAGGGCTGATGGAAAATCAGAGAGAGCGGCTGGAATGCACAGGAGCCCGAGGGCGAGGTGGGGAGAGTGAGGGTCACTGCAGAATGGCTGTAGGACAATGCAGCCCAGACCAAGCGAACCAGTGGGAGGAGGAGTCAAGGCGGCCCCATCGCTGACCCTATGGCCTGATGCTCAGCAGTGTCCCCGCACAAGGGCTGAGCCTGACCCACAACCCAGCAGCTCCGGCTGTCCCCCCATTGGGGGAGACTGTGGGCACGGGTCATGCTATTGCAGCCACACGACTAGATATTGGAAGTAGGGACCCCCCTCCACTGAAGGGTGGGTGCCCCACACCCCGACCCCTTCCTGCTGTGCTCGGACCTGAGAGATTCACACTAAATAAGGCTGGTGAACCGATAGAAAGTCAAGTCAGCCAGAAAACGCCAGGATCAAGAGCCAGCAAAGACCTGAAAACTCATTCTAATTGTTCACACGAGGGGAACGATTTTAAAGGCCATTCTGATGGTTAAGTGGCAGACTGTGTGTGCAAGCCCAGACCTCCTGACTCCTAGTCCAGGATACTTTCCATTATGCCATGACGGAGGACCAAGGCTGAAGGTCCCAGGAGAAGAGCTACAGACTCATGAAAAGGGTTAAAAATAGAAAGCTCTGGAAAAATCCACCAGCTTCACGAAGGGAATGCAGGAAGCAGGAAAAAATCAGATCGCCTCCAGTGGTCACGTTACACCTGCTCTTCTCTCTGAGATGGCAAAGCAACAGGACACAAACCCGGTCACCTTTCTGAGACTCAGCTTCTCTCCCATGAAGGAGACGTGACACTTTCTCTCTTTTCCTCCCATAGTCGTTCCGTGCCTGAAATGTGCTCTTTCTGAATTGTCAGATGCTGCTGAATTCGAGCTGCTTTTACCGTTTCGTTAATACTAATGATGTCCCAGCTGTGGAGGAGGACAGTGAGGAGCACTGCTGAGCTGCTCTGCCCCGAGGAGAAACAGCGGTAGGATCTAGGGCTCTGATTTGCATCCAGTCAGCTCTGACCTTCAGTCTCTCTCTCTAGCAGGAGATGTGGTTCTGGCCCAGGAACACTGCTCACGCCAAGCTCCTGGTCCCCGAGGATGGACACGTGGGACCCTGAGAGGCTCTCTGCTGGGGCCATCTGCTCACCCCACAGACTCAACACCAGCCCCTGTGCACTGGGTCAGGAGGTCTACTCCTCTGGGCCCCACCGCTGGATGGTGGCAGGTCATACTGGGCTCACACTGGGGACACTGCCTTCTGAAGCTGACTTGGTCAGTGAGGAGACAGGGAAGATTTCTCTGCCAGAAGGAGGGCATCTGGGCTGTGAGGGTCACCAGGGGGCAGTTCTGGGCACTCACAATCCCAGACACCAAATTGCCCCAGATGAATATCCCCAGATGGAAGGAGTGACCTTGAGCAGCAAGGAGGAACAGGTGAGCTCTCTAAAAGTTAAAGAGGCCAGCATTTACTTGTCAGGGAAATTCATCTTGTCCTTTACATTCAGTGGAGCAAGGTTCGGATGAGCCTGCATCCCTGAACTGGACAGGCTTCCCCAGGGCCTCTCCTTTTTTTTTTTTTAATTTAATTTTACTTTATTATATTATGTTAATCACCATACAGTACATCCCCAGATTCCGATGTAAAGTTTGAT
>NW_023254131.1:4357-7017 GCF_002007445.2 Ailuropoda melanoleuca | reverse complement strand
GCATTTTTCCTACATTCCAGAAAGGAACAAAAATTGTGTCAGAACAACCTCTGGCTACCCAAGGATGTAACTTTCTAGATGAAGGTACTAATTTCCATCCATTCTTGTTTTGGGTTCGGGTCTTTATATTGTATTTTCAGGAAAATGTTACTTGTGTGGGGTTGATGCAGGCAAATTTGCCAGTGGGACTTAATAATAAATTTCCACTTATTCCCTAGCAGAGTTTGTAAGCTGCACCCAGGAGTAGACAGACCCAGGGAGTTATTTTGAGGTCGGAAGAGCTTAAAAGTCAAAGGTGAAACTTAAGAACCTTAACTTTTTCTTATTTAAGGTTTACAGTATAGGGATGGGGCGGCAAACTTCTTTCAAGAAGCAAACCTCTGTAATGGGCCAGATAGTAAATATTTCTGGCTTCACGGGGTGATAAAATCACTTTGCAGCTCTTCAACTCTACTGCTATAGAAAAACAGCTGTGGACAATACTAAAAAATTGGGCAAAGCCGTGACGAAGTTTCGATGTTAACTATTTATAAAAACAATTTGTTTTTATTTACAAAAACAAGGGCTTTAGTTTGTCCACTCCTGGTACAGTACAAATACTAGGTTAGCAATTTGGAGCTGTGAATTTAAGAGCTCTGCTTTGATAAGCTATACAGATCAGGAAATGACATTGGTCTGGTTAATTCAGCTCTTTCTTTCCAGAGAAACACAATTGCAGTGGTCCCCGAAATAGAAAAAGTTTCTCTTGCCTTGGAAAACGGCAGTGGTGCTAGTTTTCTTCCTCATTGTCCAAGGGTTTCAGTCCTGGTACCACGGCCACTTAAAAGTCATGAGCCAGCTTCACCACCGATGCTAAGAGATACAGTTTATTAAAAAAATAACACTTACGGAGATAGCCTGGCTGGTGTGTCTCTAAGGTATTTTCAGGGTCAGCTTCTGGCCTCCAGGCCAGACTTTTCTTTCTCCCCATATGCACTAAGTGGATTTACCAAGACAAGTAGGCCAACCACAACAGCAAGCTCCAGTCTTATTTTTCTACTTAATAATCAATCACTTTTCTTCAAGGCTGCCAATGGAGGAAAGTACATGAAACACTGTCAGCCAGCTGGTCAGGCAGTGGTGGAGCCTTGCAGGTACGATAAGGCCCATGAGTGTTGAAGATGTACCAAGATTGTTGTGATAAGTGTTTTCCAAGAACTTGCGATAGAGCATAGCTGTGAAAAAACCCACTAGGACCACAGCGGCATGTAATGAGCATATGGGTAGCTTTAGATGAAGGTTCATGTTTCTAGGTGTAGTGTTCAACAATTTTTCATTGCCTCAAGAGTAGCATGCAACAATTTGGAAGAAAAAATGAAGAACTGATCAAGAAGATGTGAATGGGGCGCCTGGGTAGCTCAGATGGTTAAGTGTCTGCCTTTGGCTCAGGTAGTGATCTCCAGGTCCTGGGATCTTCATCGGGCTCCCAGCTCAGCGGGGACTCTGCTTCTCCCTCTCCCTCTGCCTCTCCCCCTGCTTGTGCTCTCTCTCTTAAATAAAGAAATAAAATCCTAAAAAAAGGAAGACATCAATAAAACAAATGATGAAGATCAATATTTTATTTGACATTGATAATCTCACAATAAATGATATAGAAAATGAAAACAAAAACCACAAAATAATCAATCACCAATGATTGTTTTTACTATGTGTAGGTTCAAAACATTTTATGAGTTGAAAGCAATAATTAGGCATTATTCAGCATTAGCAATTCACTCTTTGATCACTCTTTAGATCAAGAGATTACTGCTTACTTTTCTAGTTTTTGAAAATGTGTAACACATTAATTAAGTTTAGGCTTGGCTATAAGTAATAGAAAACTCAAAACAATAGTGATAAATAAGATAGAAGTTTGTTTCTCTTGAATATACATACAATCTGAGGGTAGGCAGTCTAGAGCAAGTAGGCCAGCTCCACAAGATGCCTTTTGTGTTCTGCCAGTCTTGATGGAAAGACAGATGCTGGGATTTAAGCCTTTCCATGTGCATTCCAGCTAGCAAGAAGAGAAAGGTACAAAGAGGTGAACATCCCTTTTCTTTGAGGTTCTTCCTAGAAATCAGGCCCTTCCAATTACATTCCATTGGTAGAATGTGGTCATATGCCAATTTCCAGCTACTAAGGAAACTGGAATCTCTCTTTGGCAATCTGTGCCCAGCTAGAATTAGGAGTTCTATCACTAAGAAAAAAAGAGAAAATGGACATGGGGAGACTGCCAGCAATCCCTACTACTCATTTTGATTACATAGCTCTTCCATCAGCCAACTCAATCTGTTCTTTGAAACATGCAGCCTTCAGGAGCACCAAGAACCTAGTAGAATGTACACAAGTCTGCAAATTACAGAGACATGAGATTTCTAAGTTTCTTTTAGAACTTTGTTTGTTCTTAAATTTGACTTATTACTCCAGTTGATGCCCAATCTTACAGGACAATCAGAGATATGGCTATACATAATTTTCTAGTAGGAGGAAAAAATGCCCTCTGAAGAAATTTAATATGTTTGGCATTTCTCTCAGGGAAGTGAAGTGGACAGCTACTCTATGAATGATCTTTGACCTGCCCTAGAGGAATGCAGGCACTATCTTTTCCCTAGCAACCAACATTTTAAAAAATTACTCAGTTA
>NW_023254131.1:0-2659 GCF_002007445.2 Ailuropoda melanoleuca | reverse complement strand
TAACTATTTATAAAAACAATTTGTTTTTATTTACAAAAACAAGGGCTTTAGTTTGTCCACTCCTGGTACAGTACAAATACTAGGTTAGCAATTTGGAGCTGTGAATTTAAGAGCTCTGCTTTGATAAGCTATACAGATCAGGAAGTGACATTGGTCTGGTTAATTCAGCTCTTTCTTTCCAGAGAAACACAATTGCAGTGGTCCCCGAAATAGAAAAAGTTTCTCTTGCCTTGGAAAACGGCAGTGGTGCTAGTTTTCTTCCTCATTGTCCAAGGGTTTCAGTCCTGGTACCACGGCCACTTAAAAGTCATGAGCCAGCTTCACCACCGATGCTAAGAGATACAGTTTATTAAAAAAATAACACTTACGGAGATAGCCTGGCTGGTGTGTCTCTAAGGTATTTTCAGGGTCAGCTTCTGGCCTCCAGGCCAGACTTTTCTTTCTCCCCATATGCACTAAGTGGATTTACCAAGACAAGTAGGCCAACCACAACAGCAAGCTCCAGTCTTATTTTTCTACTTAATAATCAATCACTTTTCTTCAAGGCTGCCAATGGAGGAAAGTACATGAAACACTGTCAGCCAGCTGGTCAGGCAGTGGTGGAGCCTTGCAGGTACGATAAGGCCCATGAGTGTTGAAGATGTACCAAGATTGTTGTGATAAGTGTTTTCCAAGAACTTGCGATAGAGCATAGCTGTGAAAAAACCCACTAGGACCACAGCGGCATGTAATGAGCATATGGGTAGCTTTAGATGAAGGTTCATGTTTCTAGGTGTAGTGTTCAACAATTTTTCATTGCCTCAAGAGTAGCATGCAACAATTTGGAAGAAAAAATGAAGAACTGATCAAGAAGATGTGAATGGGGCGCCTGGGTAGCTCAGATGGTTAAGTGTCTGCCTTTGGCTCAGGTAGTGATCTCCAGGTCCTGGGATCTTCATTGGGCTCCCAGCTCAGCGGGGACTCTGCTTCTCCCTCTCCCTCTGCCTCTCCCCCTGCTTGTGCTCTCTCTCTTAAATAAAGAAATAAAATCCTAAAAAAAGGAAGACATCAATAAAACAAATGATGAAGATCAATATTTTATTTGACATTGATAATCTCACAATAAATGATATAGAAAATGAAAACAAAAACCACAAAATAATCAATCACCAATGATTGTTTTTACTATGTGTAGGTTCAAAACATTTTATGAGTTGAAAGCAATAATTAGGCATTATTCAGCATTAGCAATTCACTCTTTGATCACTCTTTAGATCAAGAGATTACTGCTTACTTTTCTAGTTTTTGAAAATGTGTAACACATTAATTAAGTTTAGGCTTGGCTATAAGTAATAGAAAACTCAAAACAATAGTGATAAATAAGATAGAAGTTTGTTTCTCTTGAATATACATACAATCTGAGGGTAGGCAGTCTAGAGCAAGTAGGCCAGCTCCACAAGATGCCTTTTGTGTTCTGCCAGTCTTGATGGAAAGACAGATGCTGGGATTTAAGCCTTTCCATGTGCATTCCAGCTAGCAAGAAGAGAAAGGTACAAAGAGGTGAACATCCCTTTTCTTTGAGGTTCTTCCTAGAAATCAGGCCCTTCCAATTACATTCCATTGGTAGAATGTGGTCATATGCCAATTTCCAGCTACTAAGGAAACTGGAATCTCTCTTTGGCAATCTGTGCCCAGCTAGAATTAGGAGTTCTATCACTAAGAAAAAAAGAGAAAATGGACATGGGGAGACTGCCAGCAATCCCTACTACTCATTTTGATTACATAGCTCTTCCATCAGCCAACTCAATCTGTTCTTTGAAACATGCAGCCTTCAGGAGCACCAAGAACCTAGTAGAATGTACACAAGTCTGCAAATTACAGAGACATGAGATTTCTAAGTTTCTTTTAGAACTTTGTTTGTTCTTAAATTTGACTTATTACTCCAGTTGATGCCCAATCTTACAGGACAATCAGAGATATGGCTATACATAATTTTCTAGTAGGAGGAAAAAATGCCCTCTGAAGAAATTTAATATGTTTGGCATTTCTCTCAGGGAAGTGAAGTGGACAGCTACTCTATGAATGATCTTTGACCTGCCCTAGAGGAATGCAGGCACTATCTTTTCCCTAGCAACCAACATTTTAAAAAATTACTCAGTTAATTATCATACATTAATTTTTTCTGATAATTGTAAGGTAAAGTCATACATTTATTTTAAGCAACAAAACCTATATTACTCGTGCTATTTTCTACACACACATGCTTTTGAATTTTTCCTTCTTATCTCAGTCATTCTTCATTAATGGTGCCAAGTTCTGCCTTTGTTTTTAGCTTAGCTAGTTTTTCCAAGTGCTTCTGTGATGTTGTTATGCACAGTGTTGGCTTTATTTCTTTTACTCTTTCTATCCTTCATCATTTATTAATGACACAGATTGTGTGATGAAGAGTTGTCAACATTATCATTTTTCTATATTTACAGGTATAATAACTGCATTGAAGTGGATTTGTCATCTAATAGCCTTAAA
Organism: Ailuropoda melanoleuca; assembly: GCF_002007445.2. Taxonomy (NCBI): domain Eukaryota; kingdom Metazoa; phylum Chordata; class Mammalia; order Carnivora; family Ursidae; genus Ailuropoda; species Ailuropoda melanoleuca. The sequence continues at coordinate 154 of NW_023254131.1, read as the reverse complement.
TGATCCCTCTCTTTCGGGCTGCATTTCCCTCCATTATTTACTGTGCTTCCCAATAGCTTATCATCCACTGCTGTCTACTCTCCTCTTTGTCCTTAATTTCCTGAGACAGATTTCCATTTAAGTGACTGAGAAACTATTAGATGGAGAGTTTCCA
>NW_023254130.1:0-2613 GCF_002007445.2 Ailuropoda melanoleuca | reverse complement strand
ATTACACGTGGGGACATAATTAGCATCTGGTCATCAGCAGAGCGGGGAATAACATGAACTTGGTCCTAGCCCTGCTTACCAAGAGGTTAGGTAAATAAGACAAATGAGGAAGGGCCTCATCTCTTCTAAACTTTTCGGATAACTGTTGTCAAATCTAGTTAACTGAAAAATCTGAAGTGGGGAGATAAAGGTTTTGGAGAGAAGAGTGGTGTGTCCCAAATACAGAACATTACGTGTTGGATTGATTCTAAGTGGTAACTTTTGGAAAGTCAGAGAGAAGAAATGAAAAAAAGATGTTTAATTCTTGAAAATTTTCTCTGTCATATTTGAGACCATGGGTATTTTCTTACCAAAAGAAAAGAGGAAACTAGTAAAAGCCACTCTGCTGAAGAGTATAATTCCTCTAAATCATAGCATCTGTGTTTTGAACTCTTTTTAGTATGCTGTTCACAAAATAATTAATAACCTAGAACTGTAACAGGTTGTGGACTCTGGCAGCAGAAAAGCCCTACAATAAATTTTTGAGCATTTCTCGATTGTTTACATTATGTTTTCCTATCTATTCTGTTCCCCTGTTGACTCAAATTAGGTGACAGAGGATATTTGATTGTTAGATTTCTGCCCTAAGGTTAATGAGTAATGTTTGTGATCTGAAACAGGTATATCACATTGACAGTGTCAGGAATGCCGCCTGCTGTGCAAAAAAAGGTGTCAAAATGCCAATAACCAAGTGTGTGGTGAAGGTCATAGGGACTATATCTGGCCACTTGGTGGGCAGATCATAAACTCTTAATAAGTGGCACTTGGGCTGGGAAAGCCTCATAATTTGTCCACACATGTCTTTTCTTCTGTACTACCACACCCCATCAATTCACAGCCCACAGCTTTAAACATTTTCACAAGCAAATCTCAAGTATGTCTTTCTAACTCCACTGTAACTAGGTTGTAGAGAGACATCTCCTTTGCTTTCAAAAGTCTGTCTTAGACCTCCAATGCAGCTCATCCATTTTCATCTTAAAAAAAAAATAAATTATACATATGAATTACATATCTCTAAAATGACATGTCCTTTCAATCATCTAAATCATGTGGTCATATATAAATCTTCTGATTGCCACAGCATAGACCTCTGAATCATGATGGCATTCAGAACCAGTTCATAGAATTTCTAAACCAGCTATCCTTTTAGCAGTTAGAAAGATTAACCCATTTGTCTAGTTATGGAATGGATTTTAAATTTTGGATGTTTTTTTCCAAGTTAATATTTATGATTATTTATAAGAGTATCTCTTTCTCGGGCACCTGGGTGGCTCAGTTGGTCAAGCATCTAATTCTTTATTTCAGCTCATGTCATGCTCTCAGGATTTGAGATCCAGTCCCAAGCCAGGCTCTGTGCTCTGTGTGCAACCTTCTTAAGATTCTCTCTCTGCATCTCCCCCCATTCCCCCTCCTCATTCCCTCTCTAAGAAAATAAAATAAAATAAAGTGCAAAGGAGAGCTTAAAAAAAGAGCATTTCTTTCTCTCATTCAGTTTTCATTGTTTACTATGTGCTAGACAGAATTTTAGGATTGGACGTATTAGTAAAGAGAACAGACATATGTGGGAACTTTGTTTTTGCATAATTCACTAATAGATCTTGGTTAATCTTGTATGTGGATGATTTCCATATCACTAGAANCAGACATATGTGGGAACTTTGTTTTTGCATAATTCACTAATAGATCTTGGTTAATCTTGTATGTGGATGATTTCCATATCACTAGAATTCAGTGCAATCAGGAGCATTTACAGTTAGACACTGTGATCTTTGTGTGAGAGGACAGCCATAGCAATTCATTGCATTATTCTTTTTTTAAAATTATTTTTTATTTAAATTCCAGGTAGACAAACTGATTTTTACCAGAGGGGAGGTGGGCAGGGGATGGGTTAAATGGTTGTTGGGGGTTAAAGAGGGCATTTGTTGTGATGAGTACTGGGTGTTATATNTCCCCCCATTCCCCCTCCTCATTCCCTCTCTAAGAAAATAAAATAAAATAAAGTGCAAAGGAGAGCTTAAAAAAAGAGCATTTCTTTCTCTCATTCAGTTTTCATTGTTTACTATGTGCTAGACAGAATTTTAGGATTGGACGTATTAGTAAAGAGAACAGACATATGTGGGAACTTTGTTTTTGCATAATTCACTAATAGATCTTGGTTAATCTTGTATGTGGATGATTTCCATATCACTAGAATTCAGTGCAATCAGGAGCATTTACAGTTAGACACTGTGATCTTTGTGTGAGAGGACAGCCATAGCAATTCATTGCATTATTCTTTTTTTAAAATTATTTTTTATTTAAATTCCAGGTAGACAAACTGATTTTTACCAGAGGGGAGGTGGGCAGGGGATGGGTTAAATGGTTGTTGGGGGTTAAAGAGGGCATTTGTTGTGATGAGCACTGGGTGTTATATGTAAGTCTTGGATCACTAAATTCTACACCTGAAATTAATATTATACTGTATGTCACTGCACTATACTTTTTCCCCCATATTACATTTTTATTTTTTTTATTTTTATAATAATATTTTTATTATATTATGTTAGTCACCATACAGTACATCCCTGGTTTTTG
>NW_023254129.1:0-4637 GCF_002007445.2 Ailuropoda melanoleuca | reverse complement strand
TTATTTTCAAGATGCTCAATTATAATACTACAAAATTTCTACACACATTAAAAATTTCTGGGCTTTGAGTCTAATTTCTCAAACTTTTATTTATTTTTTCCTGGACTTTGATAACAAAATGAGTTTCTGTAGAGATTCTTTGGAGGGTGGAATAGCCAGCTCTCTAAATATCCAGAAAGTTCCAGTAACCATTTTATAAGAGAGATATTTTGCCAGAAACTGCATACTTACTTCATTACTTTGAGAATCCGGGTTTGGGAAAAGATGGAAATTTATCCTTTTAAGGTAACAGAATTCCTATCCACATGGTACAAATAGATTAGCTTGCTAAGCTTTATTATTATTATTGTTATTAACATTCTTTTCCAAATGGGTCAGAGGACATGCTTCATCTTGAAACAAGCAAATAGTTACCTTGTTTTCAGCCAAATAACATTTCCCAGTGCACCTTAGTTGTGGATAGCTTATGATTATATTGTTTCTGATTGGCTAGAGGAAGTAATGTTGTAATTAGCAATGTATTTGCAGTTTTAGCTGTTGCCAAGTAATGCTCTGTTGGAGGCTCACTCTGCAGTACTTAACCACTGAAATTAATAGAGCAGCAACACAGGCTGCTGCGAAGAGCTCTAGTATTTTGCTTATAAGCTCATTTTCCCTCTAACAGTGTTTATGTATGTATTTCTTTGTTACTTGTTAAAAATATCATATAAAGGGAAAATGATAGAATATGAAGTCATGAAAACAGGTCATGACTGATATATCTTTGTCATGAGCCCTAGAAAAAAGACTAAAAGACAAAGGCTTTCCTCTTCATGTCTGATTGAGGTGGGAGAAGGGAGGTTCCCAGGGAAGAAGTGAGGGGAAAAAATGCAGTGAAGAAAAACTGAAGAAGAGAAACCACAGAAGATGCATTACCAAGTTTGTTACAACTACATAATGATGTTACTAGTTGCTGGGTCCCACTAGTACATATTCAGACAGGACTTTTAAAACCACTGACTCTCAGAACATTTAGTTGGAATAGATGTGAAAGATGGGCAAACTATCTTTGCCCTCTTCTTACTTCCACTTCCCACAGCAGTAACTTCACCCAATACCAAAACAACTCTCCTGTACTCTGGAGTTGCATCATCTAGCATCTTGAGTCAGGCCCCAGAGCAGTCAAAGATTCTGGGGGTTGCATTTAGCTAGTGTGTGTACATGCCAGAGCAGGCACACATGGAGGTTTTAGAGGCAACTTCAATGGCAGGTGCAGCACCAGAGACTTTACAACCACAGAAATAGTGCAAACTGTCACTAGGGACAGCAGGACAGGTTGCCACAATCCTGGAGGGGAAGGAGGCAAGACTGTGACAATCCACCATTACACAGGAGCTGAATCCAGTCTAGTCCTTCTGTCATTTTGACACATTCAGCCCTCTCATGATACCCTGATCTCATTGATGGGCCTTCACTTCTTCATAAAGACCGGACGTGATAGAAAGATGCAATATCTTAAAAACAAAAAATAAAACAAAACAAAAACTTGATTCAACAGTAGATCCCAGGATTACAACTCATTTTCATTTACTGCTTCCACCAACTTTTTAGATTTTTTTCTTCACCCCCACACAACACTTTGGTTAGGCTAATTGGTGGCTAGAAGAATGATCNGTTTTCACTGCTTCCACAAACTTTTTAGATTTTTTTCTTCACCCCCACACAACACTTTGGTTAGGCTAATTGGTGGCTAGAAGAATGATCCAAACCTAAAAAGCCTGACTAAGGTAAGGAAGTGAAGCTCAATAAGGTAGGGAGACATATTTTGCCTCTGATGAGAAGAACTGCAAAGCTGTAAAGCAAGGGAATGGATCTAGGTATAGAGTGAAGAACTGAGGCCAATAATTCAATCCACCACAATGAGAAATAAGCTTTTGTTGTTGTGGGGGGGTGGGCGAATATGGGATGACCATCATTAAATGCCTTGTTCCAGTTGCTCTTCCTTCTTCCCTCCCTTACTTCCCTTTTCCCTTTACTGCTGCTTCTCTAGAATTGCAACCAATAAAACTTTAGCAGAAAAGTTCTTCCTTTGGCCTCTGTCTTCTGGGGATTATGGACTAGGAGGGTAGACATGTGATTAAAAACATACCTCAGGGACCTTGGGGAAAAGATGGGGGAGGAGTAGGGGACCCTTTTTTCAGCTGGTCCCCTGAATCAAGCTGGATATCTACCAGATCATCCTGAACACCCACGGAATCAGCTTGAGACGCAGGAAGATACATCTGGATCTCTACAAACGAACATCTCCAGCTCTGAGTATTGAGGTACGAAGCGGGGAGCCGTGAATCTGAGCAGATATCAGAAGATAAATGGAAGGGGGAGGGAGCCGCTGTGCTCAGGTGCTGGGAAGCAGTAGCCATCTGCACTGGGGAGCGGGCCGGACTTGCAGACCAGCACCCCAGAGAAATCAGACCGAGACTGTGAGCCTGTGAACCTGCATGCGACCAGACAGAAAACCGGAGCTCGAGAGTGTGCACTCGAACTAGACTGAAACCGGGAGCTCGGGAGTGCACGGGCAACCAGACGAAAACCAGTGCTCCAGAGCGCGCAGGAACCACACTAAACAGGGAGCTCGGGTGCGCGCTTGGGAACCGGGGGCAGCTAGCGGTGTTAGAAGCAGAAAGGACAGAGATGTGCCAGCCCTGGAAGCCAGGGCTGAGAGAGTGGCTGTGGGGTGCACACCCCAGGATGCTGCGGGGTTTTTAGAAGCACTGATGGAAACAGAGTTAAAGTGGCCAGGAGAGCTCGTTGGAGAGCGGACTGCGATCTCTCTGTTCTGAAACAGACTCTAGGATATGGCCACTGCTGCTCTGACTCTCAGAAGAGTCACAGAAAATGGCCAAGGAAAGCTGCCAGAGAACAAAAGCCCAGAAATACTGGCTCACATTGTGCCCATCTCCATAACACCTCGCAGGGGATGGGACAACTACCCAAACAGGGTTTCCTGAGTATCAGCATGGCAGGCCCTCCCCCAGAAGGCAGGCTGAAAAATCAAGAACCCCACAGCCCTAAGGTCCCTGTAAAACAAGTGGACACTGCCTGGGTCCTGGTCAATAATTTGGGTTCTGGGCATCCCCGCAACCTCTCCTCATCAGAATGATGATGAGGAGGAACCCTCAGCAGAGAAAGGACACAGAGACTATGGCCTCTATCTGTGGCCTCTGCCACAGAACTGATGGATATGGATATAACCAAATTGTCAGAAATGGAGTTCAGAGTAACAGTGGACAAGATGATGTGTAGGCTTGAAAAAAATATTAACGAAAATATTAATGAGACTATAGAATCTCTAAGGGTGGAAATGAGAGTGAATCTGGCAGAAATTAAAAATGCTATGAATCAAATGCAGTCAAAACTAGACACTCTGATGGCCACGTTAAATGATGCAAGAGAACGAATTAGTTAATTGGAAGATGGGATGGTAGAAGAGAAAGAACAAATGGAAACTTAGCTCAAAAAAATCCAATCTCAAGAATATAGATTACGGGAAATTACTTACTCAAAGAAACGTTCCAATGTGAGAATCATTGGCATCCCCGAGGGGGCGGAGAAAGAGAGGTCAAGAAGAGATATTTGAACAAACTGTAGCTGAGAACTTCCCTAATCTGGCAAAGGAAACAAGCATCCGTGTCCAAGAGGCAGAGAGGACCCTTCCCAAGGTCAATGAAAGCAGACCTACATCACGTCACATCATAGTGCAATTCGCAAATAATAGATCCAAGGATACAGTCTTGAAAGCGGCCAGGGGGAAGAAAATCCTAACCTACAGAGGAAGGAACATCAGAATAACGTCAGACCTGTCTACAGAGACCAGGCAGGCCAGAAAGGGTTGGCAAGGCATATTCAGAGCTCTAATTCAGAAGAACATGCAGGCAAGGATCCTTTATCCAGCAAGGCTGTCATTCAGAATTGATGGAGAAACAAGGACTTTCCAAGACCAGCAGAAACTGAAGGAATATGTGACCACCAAGCCAGCCCTACATGAGATATTAAGGGGGGTACTATAAAAGTAAAGAGGCCACAATAGGGATACAGAACAGAAATTTACAATCTATAGAAACAAAGACTTCACAGGCAACATGACATCATTAAAATCATATCTCAATAATCACTCTTAATGTGAATGGCCTAAATGCTCCCCCAAAACACCACAGGGTTGCAGATTGGATAAAAGACATGACCCATCCATTTGCTGTCTACAAGATACTCGTTTTGAACCTAGAGATACATCAAGACTGAAATTGAAGGGATGGAAAACCATTTTTTCACTCCAATGGACCTCAAAAGAAAGCTGGGGTAGCAATTCTCATATCAGACAGATTAGATTATAAACTAAAGACTACAGTTAGAGATACAGAAGGATACTATATTATTCCTAAAGGATGTGTCCAAAGAGTGGATATGACAATTATAAATATCTATGCCCCCAACAGGGGAGCAGCTAGATATACAAGACAACTCTTAAACAGAATAAAGAGACATATAGGTAATAATACATTAATAGGAGGGGACCTCGACACTCCACGCTCAGCAATAGACAGATCACCTAAGCAGATAATCAACAAAGAAACAAGAGCTTTGAATGACATACTGGACCC
>NW_023254128.1:0-3650 GCF_002007445.2 Ailuropoda melanoleuca | reverse complement strand
AAAATATTTTATTTATTTATTGGAGAGATAAAGAGATAGCTGAAGAGCAGGAGCAGGGAGGAGAGGGAGAAATAGGCTCCCCGCTGAGCAGGAGGCTGGATCCCAGGACTCTGATCATNAGGAGAGGGAGAAATAGGCTCCCCGCTGAGCAGGAGGCTGGATCCCAGGACTCTGATCATGACCTGAGATGAAGGCAGATGCTTAACCAACTGAACCACTCAGGTGCCCCTAAAATATTATATATTTTAAAAGTAATACATTAAAAGCGTATATGTAATTTTGCTGATAATTAGTAAAATACTTACCAAGTATCTGAAGATACAAAATTATATAGAACTAATTAAGATGTATTTGGGAGGATAATATAGGACTATTTCAGATAATGTATCAACAATCTTAACCAATTAAAAATATGACCTCTTACCATTTACTACTATAATGTATAACGCATAGTAAGTCATATTTTCAGGCCAATTTTTTATTAGGAATTTTTTGGTAACCAGCTATTTGTGTCATAAATTTATAAACCATTTTTAAAAGATTTGATTTATTTATTTGAGAGAGAGAAAGAAAGAGAGAGAGAAGAGAATGTATGAGCAGGGGAAGGGAGTGGGAAAAACAGACTCTGTTCTGATCACAGAGCCCAAACACGGGGCTTGATCTCATCACTCCAAAATCATGACCTGAGCTGAAATCATGAGTCAGATGCTTCACCAACTGAGCCACCCAGGCACTACAATAAACCAAATTTTTTTAATTAAAGTAAAAGTTACAGAATATAAAAGTCCCTATTTTTAAGTGCATGCTTAGTTACATTTAGCATATTCAAGATGTTGAACCTCTATTTAGTTTAAACATTTTAATTACCCCAGAAGAAAATGTAATAGTTTTTAAGCAATCAGTTCCCATTCTTTGCTCCCAAAGGTCTCTAGCAACCACCGTTTTGTTTTCTGCCATTTATGGATTTAACTATCCTAGATATTTCATATAAATAGAATCATAAATAAGCAGCCTTTTTCTGTTTTTTTTTTCCACTTGGCATGTTTCTAAGATTTGTCTTCTTTGTTCTATGTGTTACTACCTCATTTTTTTTTCTGAATAATATTCCATTCTACATACATACCATATTTTGTTTTTCCAATTTGTTAATGGACATTTGGATTGTTTCCTCTTTTTGGAATTTGTGAATAATAATACTGGACATAGTATATATGTTTGAGTACCTGTATTCAGTTATTTTGGGTATATACCTAGAAGTGAAATTGCTAAGTCATATGGAAATTTTGTGCTTAACTTTTTGAGGAAATACCAAACTTTCATAGTAACTATACTATTTCATATTACAACCAACAAAGTACAAAAGGTGCTAATTTGTCTATATCTTCCCCAACTTCCTTTATTTTCCTTTAAAAACATATAGTCATACTAGCAGATATAGTCTCTAATTGTGGTTTTGATTAATGCTTCCCTAATGACTAATAAGTTATTTATGAGCTTGAACCAAGATTTGCAATCAAATTTTTTCACTATGACACTGCTAGCTTCTTTTATGAGCTTGAACCAAGATTTGCAATCAAATTTTCTTTTATGAGCTTGAACCAAGATTTGCAATCAAATTTTTTCACTATGACACTGCTAGCTTTTTTTCCATGATGATTGAGCATTATGTATGCTCAGAATTTTCCAGAATCTCTACAAAAAACTTTAGAAATTTGTAAAAATGAATATTAAAGTCTCTCTAATAAGATCTAATGACAAAACCTGAAAATCTATTAGTGGAAAATATTACAGTGTTAGTTTTATTTTTATATGAAAAGTTGATATTTCAATTGATAGGTAAGTTCTAAAAATGCAGTTGATAAATGGTAAAGATTGACATCTGAATATTTTCTTTGGAAAAGTGTCTATTTAGTTTTTTCAACCATTTTAATAGGATTATTTTGTGTATGTGTGTTTTCATTTTTCTTTGCTATTGAGCTGTAGGAGTTCCTTTATATATTTTCTTATCAGATACAGGATTTGCAAGAAATTTGCTCCCATTTTATAGGTTGTCTTTTAATTTTGTTGATATTTCTTACTGTGCTGAAGCTTTTTAGATGTTATTTCATTTGTTTGTTTTTGTTTGTTTGTTTGTTCTGCTTTTGGTGCTTGTGCTTTTGGTGTCATTTAAAAAAATATGCAGCCAAGAACAATGTTGAGGAGCTTTTCCCTACTTTAGGTATTTTGTGGCTTCAGGTTTTAAATTTAATTATAATGTGTCCTGGTGTAGCCCTAAGTAGATTCAAACTGTTTGGTTTCTTTTGGGCCTCATGGATCTGTATGTTCATTTCTCTGTGTAAGATTAGGAAATTTTCAACTATTACTGCCTTAATAAAACTTTCTGTTCCTTTTCTTTCTGGGATTTCCATGTGTATATCATTTCACTATGGGTGTCCCATAAGTCTCAAAGGCTTTTTTTCCTCCCCCATTCTTTTTCATTTTTGTTCCTGTGACTGGGTAATTTCAAATGACCTATTTTCTAGTTCATTGATTTTTCTTCTGTTTGGTCAGAACTCTTGAAGCTCTCTATTGATTCTTCGGTTTAGTCATATTCCTCAACTCTAGGATTCATTTATCTTGATTTCTATTTGTTTTTTGAACTCAATTTTTACTGCCTTGTTTTACTAATTTTTAGTTGTCTGTTCTTCTGTTTCCCTGAAGTTCTTTAAGATTATTCTGAATTCTTTGTTAGATACCTGATAGATTTCCATTTCTGCAGGATTATTGGGGCTTTATTAGGTTTTTTTTTTTGTTTTTTGTTATTTTTGTTAATGTTCTATTTACCTGATTCTTTGTGAACCTTGATTCCTTGCATTGTGTTTGCACATGTGTGAAAGTGGTCTCTACTTGCAGACTTTATAGCTTCACTTGGGTAGGGAAAGACTGTCACCAGTCAATTCACTTAAGGGGCACTGGATGGGTTAGCTGATATCTTCCATGAGCAAGTAGTCTGCTATTGGGATTCCTAGTTGAGTAAAGCTATTGCCCATGCTCTCAGGTCATGGGGGTGCCATTGGTTGGACAGAGTGTTCAAGTAGAACCACCACATGGACGTCCTGATCAGGTAGGGCTACTGGCTGTGGTCTGCAGTCAGGTGGAGACATTAGTTGGACTCTGCAATCATTTCTGGCTAGGTGATTTTGTAGTCTGTGTTCCCAAATAGGGAGGTAACACTGATTGGAAACAGTGATATGGTAGGGTCATAGGTTGGGCTCTGCAATCAGTCCTTGTTAAACAGGGTCTCATGCTTTGCTCCCTGACCATATTGTGCCACTGACTGGACTCTGTGTTCAGGTAGGGCTATAGGCAAAGCTATTCAGTTTAAACTGAAGGCTGTACTCCGAAGTTGGGTTGAAGCCATAGGATGGGCTTCACAATCAGGCAGGCCTTTTCTTGTGTTCCATGGTTAGCAAGGTCACTGGCTAGGCTTTCTGGTTGGAAGGACCTCTACATTTATCCCACAATTGTGTGGGGCAAGATAATGTTCTCCACAGTCAACTGGGTTGTTGTCTCGTCTAGTTTCCTAGGCAAGGCCACAGACTATATTCAGCAATTGGCTGGGCTATAGGCTTGGATCCAGTGAGTGTTAATTCTGGACTGCACTAGGTTGG
>NW_023254127.1:0-4558 GCF_002007445.2 Ailuropoda melanoleuca | reverse complement strand
TATATATATATATATACAGAAAGGTACATATCACAGAAACAGGGTTTGTCAGAGTGACTTGAATTTTCTCCGAAGGCTGTCACTCTGTCCTAGTACTAAACTCTTCCTTCTCTTTGTCCAGTGTCTGATTTCACAACAGCCTTCCTTTACTTGATTCTCTTTCCCTGATACTTTCTAGTCTTTCTCTTAATCAGGGCTCAATGTCTTCTCTCCCAAAGCCAGACTCTCTCTGGCTATCTCCCAGTGTTCATTCAAATGTCATCCTACATTCCCTCTCTAATAGAGGTCTGTTCTGGACCAATCTGTCTTTGGCAGCCATCTCGCCACATCCATCCAACAGTCATTCCCCACCTTATCATTATTTTATTGCAGTGGCAGCATCTACATCATTGTGTTCCTCCCTCACTAAAATGCAAGGAAGGCAATGACCATTCCTGTGTTGTTCAAAACGGTGCCCTCGGTGCCAGGTTTATGTGCCTGGAACATAATAAGCCCAGCGACAGGGACCTAAGTAAACGAGTGCATCCCTTAACTCCTCCCGAGAATACATAATCCCAAAGATCTTTGCAGCTGATCTCCATTTGTCTTCAATATCTACAATTGCTGCTTGGCTTTCATATAGATGTGAAAAAGAGCTACATATGTGGGGATGGGGGTCTTGTCACAACCTCCAAATTTATTTTAAAGACTAATGTTGACATTCATTCCAAACTGTTTTTAGCCTCCAAATGTTTGCCTTACATCTCTCTAGAATATGCAGCTTTTAATTATTTGGATTTTTTCCCCTAGAAAACCTTATATGGATGAAACCATTAAAAATATGCTGGTGTTAACTTTTATTCATGTTTTTGCTTAATATTTTTTTTAATTTCATTTTAGTATTAAATAATTTCCCCAAAATAAAATCGAAATATGGCCATTCCTGGTAGTCAACTGGTTTTATCACATTTGTTTTCCTTTCCAGATGCCATGGTTTTATGTAGTGAAAATGATCCTCTCATTACCAGATGGTATGAGAAAGAAACTGCTTCAGGGCGGTATACGCTGTATAAGCCTGTACATTGAGTAGCTATAAAAAAGAGAAGCTTTGTAAACTAGCCTGTAAAGTATCTGAACTCAGCAGTGTGAACTGGGGAATGCAAACACTGAACTCTCCATCTGACCAGATGTGGACATTCCTAATGGATGATAAGTTCAGTCAACCAATAAAATGTTTTCAACTTAAAGCTTAAAGTGGTGATTATAATGCTAATGTTCTTTGCTTAGAAAGTATAACTGAAGCAGAGAGAGATACAATAAAGAAAAGCAAATTATCTTGCAATCCAAATATTTACCAGACTATTTAGTCTATTTTTGGAATTCCACAACTTAAAATATGCAAGATATAGAATAATTACACAAGGATGGATAACTGTGGATTATATTTTATTATCACTCTAAACCGAATCTGAATCATTAATTTATTGGCAGTGATTCTAAATGTGATTGTAGAAGCGGCATTTATCACATAACTATTTATCAGGATAACTCCCAAATATTTACCTCCTCCTGATTTGAGATATTTTCACATGAATTTTCAACTATTAACATCAACTTGGCCTGTATACAATGAAATTCGATCTCCTCTTTCTCTCTAAGTAGATCTCTTGCTGATCCCTCTGTTCATTTCATCATTATCACAGACATNCTAAATGTGATTGTAGAAGCGGCATTTATCACATAACTATTTATCAGGATAACTCCCAAATATTTACCTCCTCCTGATTTGAGATATTTTCACATGAATTTTCAACTATTAACATCAACTTGGCCTGTATACAATGAAATTCGATCTCCTCTTTCTCTCTAAGTAGATCTCTTGCTGATCCCTCTGTTCATTTCATCATTATCACAGACATAAACTCCAAAAGGAGATCATTCTTTGACTCCTGTGCTCCCAGCCTTATGCCTTACTTGTCGTCCATGGATTTATTGTTCTTTTCCTTTGTTTATCTCACCATTTCATGCATTTACCTTCTTGTCCACTCCATTCACAGGGGAGGGCTTCACCAGTGGATATTTGAACTACAGAGTGAACTTCCGACTTCCAGTTTTTTTAATGTAGATGAAGAATATTGTTAGCTGAATCTGAAGGCCATGTTACCTTCATAGCATTATTCTCTTTAAGAACATTAACACCTTCTTTTCTCCCTCCTCTGTAATGAGTTAAAACTCACTGAGGTCATCAGGATCCACCACAATCCAGGTCTACACATTCAATCCTTTTCCCCCAAAAGATCATGTGGATTTATATCCAAATAGGAGCTATCACATTTTTCTTAAAGATTTATTGATTTGAGAGAGAGAGAGAGAGAGGGAGCACAGGTGAGCACGGGGAGGAGCACAGGGAGAAAGAAAAGAAGACTCTTCACTGAGTGCAGAGGCCCACCTGGGTGCAATCCCATAACCCATGAGATCGTGACCTGAGATCATTTCAATTATGAGTTGGAAGCAGGCACTTCCAACTCAATTGACTGAGCCAAGCAGGCACCCCTCAAATCTTTACTTATTATTTTTAAACTTCTAGAGATCAGGAAATATGGCTTTTAGCATCTTTCCCAGCACTACAGCACCTAAAGAAAAATATTTATAAATAAATTACAGTCCTTTATTTAATATTTGATTTTTAAGTAATCTCTACACCCAATGTGGGGCTTGAACTCACAGCCCTGAGATCAGGAGTTGAATGCTTTATTGAGTGAGACAGCCAAGCACCCCAAAATTACAGTCCTTTTTGAAAATTTTTATTCCTGTTTATCAAATACTAGCTGGGGTAGTGAATATACGGAGTTAAAAGCATAAAGTAACTTTAGCCATCATTTAGTTGGTGCTATGCATTCAAAATACACAGATTCAAAAGTATTAATTTCCTAGTATGTGCCAGGCACTATCCTAAGACTTGCCAAGGTATAGCTTCCTGTTGCTATCTACTCTGAGTCCTTGTGTCATAGACTAAGACCTGACATAGATTGCTGATTTCATATATATATATATATATACACACACACACACATATACACACACACACATATATAATATATATGCAATATATAATGTATATATAATGTATACATGAAATGTATATATAATGTATATATATGAAATATATATAAATATATACATATATATGTATATATCATATACATACATATATAGAATTTTTTCTTGATTCCAAAAAGAAATTCATCAAAGGACAGTTTTCTTTATTCATTTCATCCTTTTTACTGACCATGTACATTTCATTTACCAAGATCAGCATTTTATCATAAAAAATATTCAGCTGTCTCTTAATTCATTATGTTGAAATCACAAGTGCATGTTAGTTTTAAATTTTTCATTCTAATTCACCATTATTTATAAAATTGTAAAAATTAAAATATTGTGTAATGACTATCTTGAATGTATGGTCATTAGTTACATGACTGGAAATATACAACAGAAAGATGTAAATGAGTTCAGAGACATAAATGCAAACTGCTCTAGATTGGCATAAAATAAGAATTTGGATCTATGTCAACATTAAATTTCATTTAGATTTCTAAATTCATTATGGAGAAAGATATATTTATTCAACTAACTTGTTTGGGAGATATTCTCCCCTATCCCATTCCCATTTGGAATTAGAATAAAACCAAATACTGTACTCATCCCAACCATTATGGAATCCTCCCACATTTTTAAACTCGAACTGCTTCCAGTCTGATCCCATCTGCTCTTGGCCATACATTTCAGGTTCTGTGACTCCTATCAAGATCTTTTTCCCTGACAAATTACTTTGGGACTCAGCTAAAATTTTTAAAAATTTAATTTATTAAATAGATTTTACTTGTCCTTCTCTCTGATTCTTGGTACCAATGAAATTAATTCTGCCTCTGTCTCCCAAGTTAAACACAGTCAGGGTCATTTTACTTTTCTCCCCAAGAGGGCAAGAGACTCACACAACTGATTAAGTTCCTGTTGGTTTGAAACCACAAGAGCCTCCCAGGTAAAATCTGAAACTTACACCTGTATACAGAAGGCAAGTAGAGACTGAAGAAAGAATCATACCACTCCAAATTGATAGGTGGCANGTGGCCGGTTTAATAAGCAAGAGAACTTACAGAACTTACATATGAGTCTTGCCTAGGGTGTCCACAGAGATGTTGATCTCCATACCTGCCTGCCAGAATCTTTTTTTTTTTTTAAGATTTTATTTATTTGACAGAAAGAGAGAACAAGCAGGGGGAGCAGCAGAGGGAGAGGGAGAAGCAGACTCCCCACTGAGCAGGGAGCCCAATGCAGGGCTCCATTCCACGACCCTGAGATCATGACCCTAGCTTAAGGCAGATGCTTAAGGGATTGAGCCACCCAGGCACCCCTGCCTGCCAGAATCTTAAAACTTTATATAGAGGCCTTGTCTGGGTTAAGTTATGTATGCCATACAGATGTCTCAATAACACACTGTTTTCTCAAGGCTGTGTCCTTGAAAATGATTCCCACTATGGGAATGGTAGGCAGATCATACAATTCAAGGACAGGG
>NW_023254126.1:0-3278 GCF_002007445.2 Ailuropoda melanoleuca | reverse complement strand
GGGGCCGCAGAAGGTTCACCGAGATAGAGTTTTCCAGGGTGTCCTCTTGTCCCCAGCACCAGTGTCACTCTCAGCCTCTGTTACCACCGTGAGACTCTGACACCTCAGCAAGAGTATATGTTATCGCTGCTTGGATTTCTTGTCCGAGTCTGCCATCTTTCCTGTTCGTGGGCTTATTCTTTGTAGAGACTCCTGTTGCTGTAGGGTGTCAAAGCATGTCGTTGCCAAGCAAAGGCCCCTGACNCAAAGCATGTCGTTGCCAAGCAAAGGCCCCTGACGTTTTTAAGCTGCACATATAGATCTGTATTTAGACCCCTTAGTTATTCTCACTGAGCTAACTCAGGGAAATTGCTGCCCTTTTACCCAGATGTCCTGTTTCCAAGGAAGTGATAAGTATGCGAAGTTTATTACCACCAGTAAGAAAAGTAGTTTTAAATAACTCAGAGTCAAATTTTAAAATGAATGAGAAAAATCTTCATCTTTCCTGGTAGGTCACCACTGGGATGTGTTTATTGGTGATGTGTGTTGATCTCTGTCTTACTGAATAAAAAATCTGCTTAAGTTACCTTTTTCCCTGTGATTCTGTTTTGACGATGAACTTGAGCATCTTTTAGGTCTTCATATGTGAAGGACACCTGTCTTCGTTGGTAGAGCATGCAACTTGAGCATCTTTTAGGTCTTCATATGTGAAGGACGCCTGTCTTCGTTGGTAGAGCATGCAACTCTTAATCTGAGGGTTGCGAGTTCAAGCTCCAGGTTGGGCATGCTGCCTACTTAAAAAATAGTCTTTATGTGAAATTTAAATATGGATTAAATTACTCTGTAATGATTTATATCAGTTTAATTCAGGGCACTGGTGTTCATTTTCTCCTTTAAAGAGTAGCAGTGATTTATTCTTACATTTCTTTTGATTCATAAAGATCTAAAGCCCACCCTGACGGTGTATGACTTAATTGCTTCCCACAGAGTGTTGATAGCCACTTACGAAGGACAGTAAGGGATTGTTTTAGAAATAATGGTGGGGAAAATTAGAAAGTCAGCTATCTCTGGTTTCTTTTTCAAGGCTATGAAGGCCCCTGAACTGAAAGAGAAGCTTGAGGAGTCTGAAAAGCTGATCAAAGAGCTAACAGTGACTTGGGAAGAGAAGCTGAGGAAAACAGAAGAAATCGCACAGGTAGCTTGATAATTCAGGCCTAAAATCTCGTGATTCTTTTTCATTTGCTGTCTTTTCTGTGTAGTCACTCGCCATCCTCAAAAAGCCATGTTAAGACCTCTTTCTGCTAAAGGAGACTGCAAAGATGATGGTTCGAGGCTGACATCATTGTCTCTTATCCACTACCATTTGGTCCATGTATTTGCTAGAAGTGCTGGAGAGCACTGGGTTGGAACAGGCATGCTATACGGGAAACACTGCATGTTGCCTGCTTTTCCATTTTGTGATTTTGAATCATCTGGCAAAGCATGCTACCTGACTGGCTGAGAATTTATAACCGATAGCACATCATAGTTTTTTTCATTGTATTTGATTCTTTGGGCTTGTGAGAAAATGCTACACGAACTTTACTTGAGATCGAATATAAGGGAAGGACTAATGCTGCACTTGTGTGTATGTGTGTTTTATGAATCTACACTGTGCATTTTGTGAACATTTTAATCTCACTGACCACTTGGAAATACTGGACTGTCCCAGTGAGGTACCTTGAAAACAGTAACCGGGACCTAGTCAAGCCTTCTGCTTTTGTGTTTCTCATAGTATTATTCACACACATGCAGACACACACTTGCACCTCCCACACATACCCCCAACTCCCTATGTCTTGTACGTGCTTTGTGCTTCTTCACAGCGCTTATCACCATTGGAAATTCTGTATTTTACATGTCTATTTTCTCGTGGTCTGTTTCTTTCCACTAGAATATAAGTTTTCACCAATGAAGGGACTTTGCTGTTGTATTTCTAGTCCTAGATCAGTACCTAAGACTTAAATATTGAATGAATGAGTGAGTGAGTGAGTGAGTGAGTGAGTGAATGAATTAATTAATTCATGGCCCTCTGCAGTAAGGAACCAACCTGCTCTTCCAGGCCCATCTCTCCCATGACTTCCCCACACTGACTAGGGTTCTTGCCACCTGGAACCATGCAGTGTGCCCAGAATCTCTCCTGTGCCTTCCATTAAAACACCGTGCTCCCATCTTACTACCACCGCATTTCTTCCTTTGAAATTTTTCTTATACTTGAAGAAACATCTCAAGTGTATCCTTTTCCTGAAGCCTTTCCTGGTCTCTGAACCCATCATAGTCTCCCTCCTTGAAGTCCCATAGGACATTGTTCCTTTCCAGAGGCCCAGGGCTCTCCTCTTCTGACATAGATATGTCGTCTTATGTCCCCTCCTAGACTGTAAACCCCTTAAAGGGAAGATGGTGTGTGGTTCACCCACAGCACCCTGAGAACAGACTCAAGATGTCCCATGTTTTAGACACTCCATAAACTTGGTTGTAATGTGTCATTTCATTGGCATTGTCCCCAGAAATAGTGACTGAAACTTTCCATGGATACCTCTTGTGACTAGAGCAACAAATAAGAGTTCCCTGTTTTTGTCTGTTTTTGTGCCCAGGAGAGACAGCGACAACTCGAAAGTATGGGGATTTCCCTGGAGACGTCGGGCATCAAGGTGGGGGACGACAAGTGCTACTTAGTCAACCTGAACGCGGACCCTGCTCTCAACGAACTTCTGGTTTATTATTTAAAGGTACGGGAGCCTATAAATAGACAGTCGCAATCCTGATTCATTCACGTACAACTTGCCCTGGAATCTGGGCGCCTATACCCAGGATTTGGTTTTTGTATATTAAAAGTAAGTGATGCCCCCTGCCAAAAAAGTGAATAAATTGCTTTTGCATCATTAAAAAAAAAAAAAGAAGAAGAAAAGTAAGAGGACGGATGGTGCAGTCTGCTTACCGGGGAGAGCAAAACCTCCCCTCTGGCAACCGTCAGTTTGTTCTCTGTATTTATGAGTCTGTTTCTGCTTTTTCTTTGTTTCTTGTTTGTCTTTTTTAGATTCCACATAAAGTGAAATCATACAGTATTTATCTCTCTCTGTCAGACCACACTTTTGGAAATGCTGGCTTATTTTGTTAAGTGAGAAATAAGACACCTGTTTGAAGTTGGGTACCTGATAGATACTGATACAGAGCACCCCAAGAGACATAGGGCATTTCTAATATGTACACACACACATACACGCACACAATTCCTGAGTTATGGTAGGATATACATATAT
>NW_023254125.1:0-1438 GCF_002007445.2 Ailuropoda melanoleuca | reverse complement strand
AGAGCATCGGACAGTAACTATAATGAGACATTCTTATTCTCTAAGGATGAGAAAAACAAGGCTCTGAGAGATGATGCAACCTGTCTTTCTAAGAAGATAGAACCGGGAGTCTGTCTTAACAGCAAATCCTTGGGCAAGCCGCCATTTCTCTGGGCCCCAGTTTCCCTCTTGAAAAGCTGGGGCAGTGAAGCCTTCTCTGGCTTCCGCTGCAGGTGGGTGTGGGAAATCAGGTGAGGTCATGCTTTGACAGATGTGTGGTCCTGTATGAAAATGAGCAGAGGTGGATTTTCGTGATAGAAACAATGATGCCTGTGTTCAAGGTATGCTTGTGATTTTTGTCTCTATTTGAAGATGAAGCACTTCCCAAGAACGTCTGAAGAGGAAAAGTCGCTCCTTTTCGATGATGGCCATTTCGAAACTACAGTTTGCCACCAGGGACTGTTGTTATGGAATATGAATAGGAGTATATGGAGGAGCAATGAAGTGTAGTGTTCCCGAAGCACTTTCAAACCCATGGCCCACTGGATCATTTCATGCTGAGGACTTCAGCTTTGGCGTTTGGCAGACCCGTGATAGGTTCCTCATTCCAACACTTACCAGCTGGGTGAGTGGGCAAGGCCCTTCACCTCTCCAAACCTCAGTTTCTTCATCTGAAAAATGGCATGATTCTATTTAAAGAGTAGTTCAGAGTATTAAGTGTCATGACACATAGTGAGTACTCAGATAGCCTGGCACAAGGTAAGTGCTCAGGAAATCCTAGTTAATATTATTGGAGGTGTTTGTAACGCCACCCTCATAATCACGCTGATGAGGTCCGTGGTATTATATACCCCACGCCTGAGGAGAGAAACATGCGACCCTGGGGTGGCCTGCCTAGCGGGTGACAAGTCAACCCAGGCTCCAGCTCCAGCCCTCAGTCCCTGACCCTACAGTTGACGAATACAAAGACCTTTGTTTGTGGATAATAAGAGCTCTTTGTTGCTGTCCAGAAGGAGTGGCCTCCAGCCAGGGCCTGGACCCTTTAGCCCCCAGGCCCCCGCCCGCCCCACCACCCACGTTTGCTCTAGGGAGCTGCTGTTACTAATGGAAGTGGATCATATCCTCAGGGTACGCAGGGAATAGGGAAATGGAAGGTTGAATGAGATTCGCTGGCTTGCGCTTGGCAACTGGTAGGGCTCCAGGCGCGTGTCTGTGTGTCATCTGCAGTGGGACAGCTGTTCCGTTGTGTCTGAACGTGCCCATCAGAGAGGCCAGCATTACAAATCCGCACTGTCAGACTCCAGCTCAGACAGCAAGGCCTTGGCTTCCCCTCCCCAGCGCTCCCTCCTCCCTTATTAGCTCTAAGTACGTTTATGGAGCCCACTGCGTGCCAGGGGCTATGCTGGGTGTTTCTCCCCATGTGGTTGCCTTTAATGCTCCTAAGCTGGCCCCTGTGGTG
>NW_023254124.1:1006-1194 GCF_002007445.2 Ailuropoda melanoleuca | reverse complement strand
AGGATTTTCGAGGTCTCAGCGCCCTTCTCATTGTTAATAAAGCAGAGCGTCCAGGAAAACACCTCCAGCAACCAGCTGCCTTTTCACTGGGGAACCCGTTTCCACATTGTGTCTAGGGGCCTGGGGAGGATCCAGCCCTTAGAGCCAAGAAACAAAGTGTGAGGGGAAAGCCCTTGAAGTCACAACGG
>NW_023254124.1:0-669 GCF_002007445.2 Ailuropoda melanoleuca | reverse complement strand
CCAGCGAACAGCAGCCTTTTCACTGGGGACCCCGATTCCACATTGGGTGTAGGGGCCTGGGGAGGATCCAGCCCTTAGAACCAAGAAACAAAGTGTGAGGGGAAAGCCCTTGAAGTCACAACGGTCTTATGGAAGGTGGAACAGGAATCAATGTGCTTTGGTACCGTGAGTGAAACACAACGAACACAGCACTGAGGAACATAATTTGGCCACAGCCGCTTCCAGCGAAATGTTTTACTCCCTGGGGAAATCCTGTCAAAACTGCTGGCGGCAATGGAACGAAAAGGCCCAAAACACGTCCGTCAGAAACAACACCGTACAGGGACCGTCTTAGCACTATCATCACCCTTCGTGAATAGGGAAACATGAGGGAAAGTGGTCGCGGAAGCCTGACGAGAGTGCCCCATAGTGGTCTCTGAGACCCCACACAGTGCAGGGAAATATCAACGATCATCATCTCTCGTGAGTAAGGGAACATGAACGAAAACCTTCAGGATTTTCGAGGACACTGCGCCCTTCTCATTGGTAATAAAGCAGAGCATCCAGGAAAACACCTCCTGCAAACAGCAGCCTTTTCACTAGGGACCACGATTCCACTTTGGGTGTAGGGGCCTGGGGAGGATCCAGCCCTTAGAACCAAGAAACGAAGTGTGAGGGGAAACCCCTTGA
>NW_023254123.1:0-1894 GCF_002007445.2 Ailuropoda melanoleuca | reverse complement strand
TTAAATTTCAGTGAAAATGAGATTAAACAGTGACTTTATTTTTTTTATGGATCAGACTTATGTTAGAGATGGTGGGTTAAGAATTCTTGTCTTTGGAGGGGTGCTTGTATGGCTCAGTCTGTTAAGCATCTGACTCTTGATTTTGTCTCAGGGTCGTGGTCTCAGGGTTATGGGATTGAACCCTATCAGCTCCTTGCTCAGCTTGGTATTCTCTCTCTTCCTTTTCCTCTCCCTCTGCCCCTCCCCCCAGTTTGCACGTGCATCTCTCTCTGAATAAATAAATATATTTTAAATTAAAAAAAAGATTTCTTGCCCTTGGAAGGCTCATTATTTTGGGAAAGTTGAAGGACTAAGTCAATTTTTATGTAATTCAATGGGTTAAAAGTTGTGTTACAAGAATGAAAATGGATCTGAGAACAAAATACCTCTGATTAGGGATCACTCAGAAAAGGTTTTGTAATGAAATTACCCATAAACTGAGCTGTTAATTAGGAGATGGCTGGACACTGAAGGAATAGAATAAGAGAATAAGATGAATTTTTCTAACTGGTTAGTATGGAAATAGTTTGTGTGTTTTTATTTTTATTTTTATTTAATGACTTGTCAAAAGTTTAGAAAAGTGGTGCATGAGTATTGAGTCATTGTGCACATTTATACTAGATAAAATGAATATTCCTTTTACCACCCCATCTCCTCAATCTTTGTATCTTGTCTACATTTATTTTAAAACATAGAAAAGCAAATACCATTTTGTATATTTAAATACAAATGGAATTACAACATAAAGATTTCCTGCAATTTGCTTTTTTTTTTAAAACTTCTAAATTTTTTTAATGCTGCATACTGTGAGTGCATAGAATGTGTGTAGGATAGTTTAACCATTCTCCTAATGATATTTTTTTTTCTTGGTAATTACAAAGAATACTGAAATGAAGTCTCTTGGCAAACATGTCCAAATATATATATATATAGATAATAATGAGTGGAATTTCTGGGCCGAAATGAATGTACATTCAAAATACTTAATATACACTGACAAATTGCTTTCTAAAATGTTCCCATTTATACTCCCTTAACAAAAAAGATACTTCTTTGAATTTTTGCCAGGACTCAATGTTACCAATCTGATGGACAAATTTAGAATTGCTGTTCTTTGTTGCATTTTTTACATAATAGTGATATGGAGCATATTTTCACATGTTTATTAGTCATTTGGGCTCTTCTATGAGTTTGTTTTTATCTTTTGCCCATTTTTAATACTTAGTTATTATCTTTGTTTATTAATTTGCAGGGTTTTTAAAACTCATAATTGAAATAATTTGTATATTATCCATGTTGTGAATATCTTCTCCCAATTTCTCAGTTTTAAAAACTTTCTAGTGCACTTTGAAATGTTCTATCTTGACATAATAAAATTCATTGATATCTTCCATTATGGTTCTTTTGCTCTGGGATATGTTTAAGAAACCTTTGTCTTCCTTTATACGTATTTATTAATATGACCATATTCACCATTACAACAAGGGAATTGGAAAGAAATATGGATAGTTCAACCCAGTTTCAAAAATGTAGAATTCCTGTGAATTTCTATTAGCATATATAAAAATAAAATAGAACGTGAGGGAAGAGGACATNTAGAGTGTTATCGACTATATTATCCATCTGTCTCTAAGAAATAAATGTCTTTGTATTAGTGAGTTGATGAATTTCAATGATGATTTGACCTACTTTTAAACAACTGTTGAGTTAAAGAATTCCAGAGAGATGCATAAGAATTCGATGTTAATTTAAATATTAGTAGCTGTGAGCTCCATTCTTTTAGATATTAATCTTCAGCTGGTTGGTTTTCTGTTTGTATATTAATCAGTAAAAAGGATAAATCATTTCCAGATTT
>NW_023254122.1:0-909 GCF_002007445.2 Ailuropoda melanoleuca | reverse complement strand
TAGTGTAATAGCTTGCCTAAAACCAGATTTTAGTAGTTTAATAACAGATGGCAAAGAGTACGTGTGGAATTAAAATCCATTTCTATCTGCCATCTTGATGGGGGAAAAACCCAATAATGCAGATGTGGGACACACACACAACACACACACACACACACACACACACACACACACACACACACAGACATGGTGGGACAGTAGGAGTAGGAAAAGATTAAAAACTAGTAACAGTAACTAGAAAGGCAGGCTTAGGCCAGATTGCCAGGTGATAGCAGTGAGTTGCCACGAGGGAAAAGGCCCAGGCTTTTTGTTTTTCAGTTTTTGGGTTTTTTTTGGAGAGAGAGTGTGTGTGCTTGTGCGTACGCAAGCAGCGGGGGAGGGCAGAGGGAGAGGGAGAGAGAATCTGAAGCAGGCTCCACACTTAGCACAGAACCTGATGCGGGGCTGGATCTCAGGACCATGAGATCATGACCTGAGCTAAAACCAAGAGTCAGACGCTTAACTGACTGAGCCACCCAGGCTGCCCGGGCCCGAGTTGTTTCTGAGATCCGAAACAGTGGCAGAGCAGCGGCTGGTTCAGGCCTCGCATTAGGCACTTGGCCCTTCCAGCACTTGGCATAGCGTGAGGCTGATTGTAAACAGTCAATAAAAATTTATTGATTGGTGTAATCTGAACCATTTTCCCTAGCTTGTGGTTGTGATTTAAAGTAAGAGTGAAGCCTCGAGCCATTAAGACACCAGGAAAATGTGACTTAATTGGGTAGTGTAGGAGTCGGAGCTGTTTTAAAGTTCTTTTTGTAAATGGTTTGTTATGTCGCCCTAGAAAAGATGTTTGCCCTTCACCAGCTGTTTGTGTGCGGGTCCTTGTGGCAGAAGTAATATCAGAACCACTTATCCTATCCTGTCAGA
>NW_023254121.1:21151-23788 GCF_002007445.2 Ailuropoda melanoleuca | reverse complement strand
ATGAGTACATTTTTGTTGCTCTCTCATTGTTTTTGTGTTTTAATCAAATGTCCTGTGTTGATGGCCTTTCTTATGTGAAACATTCCTAACCGCTCTCTAGCAAAAGNTTTTGTGTTTTAATCAAATGTCCTGTGTTGATGGCCTTTCTTATGTGAAACATTCCTAACCGCTCTCTAGCAAAAGCTTTCTTATGTGGGGATGGAGAGCCTGGCACAAACCTTGAACATATGGTTTACCTGGTTTTACTGTAACTACATTTTACTTGTTCCGTTTCTTCTAACACGCTGTGAACTTTCAAGTGGGAGCACCATTAGTGACTTTCTCTTCTCCCAGCCCTTGGCATTGAGACTTTCCCATAGAAAAATAAATATTTGCTGAATAATCATATGGATAGAATGTATCCATACTTTCAAAAATCCTTGGGCAATAAATCATTTGGAAACAAGTAATCTGAAAAAGTAATTCTCTGAATGGCAAAATGCAATTATCAGAATGCCTAAGCTTTAAGTTACAATGCTAAGATCTTCTGGGCAATTAAATATTAAGTGAAGTGAAAGCTATTTCATTAACTATATTGTATAAGATGTGAGCTATAATGTATGAATCATGATTCATAAAAGAGATCTAGAATAGTTTCCTAAAGATAATAGCTGTTATAAACTAAAGATCAAAACAAACAAGAAATACTTATCTTATTTTCATACAATTCCATGGAACAACATTTGCACCATTAATTATAAATCTTACTGTCATAACACAAGCAAGGCCTAGAGGAGCTTGAGCAAACCAGAGATGAATTCTTAATCTGAATCAAGAGAAAACTCTTTTGTAATATTGGATAATTAAAAGTTAAAATTATTTGGAAAATAATGGCTAGAAATTGACATAATCAAATTATTTAACACTATAAAGAAGTGGACAGAATATTTTTTTTTCTTAAAAAATTGGGTTATTTGCAAGTCCCTGAAAGCTTGAAAGAAGTAGTTTTTAATATAAATTGAAAAAGGTTTACCAATCAGAATAACAAAAACTCATGAATCCAATAAAAATCCAATGAAGTTCAGACAAACAAGTAGTTTTAAGATGTTTTTAAACTGTTCACTGAGACTGAGNTGAGACTGAGTAACTGTTAAATGAAGGCACATTGATTTAATGATACATTTTAAACTTTTTAGGAAGAGAGATTCACCCAGCCTGCTTCCATAAAATCCTTTTGTGCCACCATATGAAATGGCACACTGCGTAAGATAGACTGTGGCTTTATCAATATAGTGTGTCTTATATATTTATGTGGCAGTGTTCTGGAAATAAAATAGCTCATAAGTCATGGTTCATTTGAACTTTGGGTGGACTAGAGGTGAACAGTGATACTCTCTGTTCAGCTCTGTGCAGAGGAAAATATCATTTTCAATTTCTGGAATGTGTGCATCCCCAAACACAATATCATCACACTCATCTTGCCATTCAAAGTAATTTCTCATCTTCTGTAAAGTAATGAAAGCTGACAGGTTAAGGGGATCATAGGACTGACAATGCACAGTCGGTGCTCATTTCAGAGACGGTTCTCTCCTTTGATTTAATGATGGGGCACAAGGTGGCTGTGAAAACTCTCTAATTTGCACAAGAGAAATGTCCACTCACTCCCATGGCATCTTGTACCTTGTAATAGCCAATTTAAGCTAGAAAAGCATTTCTGTCGTTATAAAAGCTGTTGAAACATAAGAAAATAAAGGGGAAAAAATCAAATCGTTTAGAAAAATCCCAATATTAATAAGCCAACAGAATGCCATTGCTTCTCTGGAGATCATCTAGAGAATGAGATAAGAACAGGGATAAAGTATTCAAAACAGCAAATATATATAGTGATAGAAATGTATCATTCACAAGTAACATAAAATGATCAAGTTGATATAAATAATAAAGAGGAAAGTTGGAAACTGGGGTTGACACTACATATTTTAGAGGTGGAAAAATAACCTAAAAATCATTCAGAGATTGCAAACAATAAATTTAACTTTCCTAATTAAAGAAGAAATATTTTCTGGACTGTAAAACTACTGTCCTCAAAAACCAGTCTCTACTGTGCATTTATGCACACTCCTGGCATGAGGCTCTAAATACACCTGGACAGCAGCCATTTTCATGCACAGTTTTAAGTTGAGGTCTCACTGAGGCAAGACCTAAAACTGCTACCCTTTGTCTTTTTTCCCCAAATTTTTATTTAAATTCCATTTACTTAACATACAGTGTAATACTAGATTCAGATGTAGAATTTAGTGATTTAACACTTATATACAACACCTGGTACTCATCACAAGTGCCCTCTGAATACCCATCACCCATTTAACCCAACCCCTCACTCTGCCCACCTCTCCTCAAGTAACCCTCAGTTTGTTCTCTACCCTTAATAGTTTCTTTTTTCTTCTTTTTTTCTCATTATCCTCCCATGTTCTTTTTTTTTTCTTAAATTCCACATATGAGTGAAATCATGGTATTTGTCTTTCTCTGACTAATTTCACTTAGGGTAATACTCTCTAGCTCCATCCACATAGTTGCAAACAGCAAGATTTCATTCTTCTCTATGGCCAGGTAACATTCCATTATATATATATATATATATATATATATATATATATA
>NW_023254121.1:11318-14626 GCF_002007445.2 Ailuropoda melanoleuca | reverse complement strand
TCAAAAATATTGCAGAAAGTGTTAAGAAACTCTGAAAATCCAATCTGTACTTAATAAAGTTCTCTTAGCTTTTTAAAGGGTTAGAATTATGTTCATATTTTTTTATTAATTGAAAATCTTAGCTTGGAATTTTCAGGGTATAAAACGCATTGCACTTCTCTTTAAGATACCTCTGAAAAGAAAACAAAAAGAACACCATAAACAGGGTAGTTTTAAAATAAGTGCACTTTCTTATGACTGGCTTTGGTGGAGAAGAAGTAATTGGGTCATCATAAATCATCCATCCATGTTGGGCTTACCAATGAATGGGTCATGGACCTTGTAACCCTTCTGTTCTTTCTCTTTTCTACTTTAAGCAGTTAAAGATCAAGGTAATTATCACTAGTAAAACCCACTCTCCTACTACAAATATATTATTGACTCATAGTTTCCCATAAAGTTTTAAGGATAAAGAATGATTGAGGCTAAGGTGCCTTTGCTAGTTTGAGTGCCTACCCTGTGACAATTAAATGTGTGAAAGGTTATTGACAGAGAGCTCTGGAGCCTCTGATGAAATACAGCAGTCAGGGTGAAAAAACCATTTTTCATTTAATAAACACTTCTGAAAGGCTTGTCGCTGCACACTATATTTATAGGCACAGCTCAGATAGTCCCATTTTCTTCTGGTTCTGCCTTTATAAAACTTCTTTAATCAGCTGGAATTGGATGTGATTCTGATGTCATAAATCTCATAAAGGGGTCAGGTAAATGAGCCCCATTTCAGGGGCATCTATAGTATGTTTTATAGATATTTTAATGAGAGAAGTACTGGAGGGTTTTACTTACTTTCCAAACTGAGGATATAGAAACATTCATTAGCTGAGCAAACTAGGACTCAAGGATAGATTTTATAAAGAATCTGAAATATTAAAAATAAGATGTTTTAATTTCCTTAACTGCCTCACTATGCATTATATTTTGAATATTATTTAAATTGCTTATTCTCTGGGCAGTTTATTCATGTTTCTTCTTCACTACATTCCTTTCATAGGAGCCACACTTGTGAAAG
Organism: Ailuropoda melanoleuca; assembly: GCF_002007445.2. NCBI lineage: Eukaryota > Metazoa > Chordata > Mammalia > Carnivora > Ursidae > Ailuropoda > Ailuropoda melanoleuca. The sequence goes on along the minus strand of NW_023254121.1, from coordinate 13,578 downwards.
TCCTTCTGCGATATTTTGGGAGGAAAACTAGACATAAGTCCTTTTGGTTTAAAGAAACTCTGAAATCAGAAAAGCACTGATCTCCCTAATAGCTTTTACATATTTAAGTCTAATTTCTCTAGTCTTTATCTCAGCAGTGAAACAATACAAGATGTAGGACAATTTTTCTTTTAGTAGAAACAATAGCTTTATAAAATGTCGCAATACAGACTTTTTACTTTGTGTAATCTATTATAATGAATATGGATTATTCTAGGAGAGAAATGACTTCATAGAAAATTCTTCCTAACTCACTTGTATGAAGCCAGCTCGTTTTAGGCTGGGTCAGTCAGTGAACAAGACTGTATTGTATGTAGGCTGTGGCATCAGATAGAGAAAATGCTTTTCCAGAGGAAGAAATGGGGCACTTTATTTAGCTCATCTGATCCTTTTTATTTCACTACACAAAATGGGGATAATGCTTTCTCATCAGGGTAGTGTAAGGGATACATCATCTATCATCTATCTATCTATCTATCATCTATCTATCTATCAATCATCTATCTATCATCTATCATCTATCTATCATCTCCTATTTATCAACAATCATCCTCATCTATATCATAGCATAGACTATAACATTTACTACAATTAAAAATTTTGTACTCAATAATGTTAACTATGCTATATTTGAAAGTTAAGACCAGATCCCAATTCTCATCACTAGGAGAAAAAAACATTTTTTTTGTAACTACATGGGATGATGGATTTTTTATTGATGTATAATTAGCATGCAGTGTTGTATTAGTTTCAGGAGTACAACATAATGATTCAACAATTCTATACATTACTCAGTGCTCATCATGTTAAGTGTAGTCCCCATCTGTCACCAAATATTATTATAATTTTATTGACTTTATTCCCTGTGCTGCACTTTTCACCTCTGTGATTTCTTTATTTTGGAAATGGAAATTTCTACCTCTTAATCACCTTTATTGATTTCAGCTGTCTCCCCGCCTACTTCTCCTCTGGAAACCNTTTGGAAATGGAAATTTCTACCTCTTAATCACCTTTATTGATTTCACCTGTCTCCCCACCTACTCTCCCCTGGAAACTGTCTGTTCTCTGTATGTAAGAGTCTGTTTTTGTTTGTCTCTTTTTTCTTTATTTGTGTTGTTTCTTAAGTCTAAAGATGAGTGAAATCATGCTGTATTTGCCTTTCTCTGTCTGACTTACCGTGCTCAACATAACACCTTCTAGGTCCACACATGTTATTGGAGTTGGCAAGATCTTATATGTATACACACACGTTTCTCTCTCTCACACACACACCACATCTTATCTTCTTTCTTCATCTGTTGGTGTACATGTGGGTTGCTTTCATATCTTTGCTATTATAAATAATGTTGCAATAAACATAGGGGAGCATGTCTTTTCAATTAGTCTTTTCATTTTCTTTGGGTAAATACCCAGTAGTGGAATTATTGGATCATATGGTATTTCTATTTTTGACTTTTTGAGGAAGCTTCATACTGTTGCCCACGGTGGCTGCACCAATTTCATTCCCTCCAATAGTGCACTGGGTTTTCTTTTTCTCTATATTCTTTCCAATAGCTTTTATTCTTTGTGTTTTTGATTCTATGTTGTGGTTTTGATTCACATTTCCCTGGATTAATGATGTTGAGCATCTTTTCATGTGTCTGTTGGCCATCTGCATGTTTTCTTTAAAAAAATGTGTTCAGATTCTCTGCCTGTGTTTTAATTGGATTATTTATCCTTGGTTGTTTTTTTTTTTTTTTTGGTGTTATCTAAATTCTTATATATTTTAGATATTAACCCCTTATTAGATATATCAATTACAAATATTTTTCCCATTCAGTAGGTTGCTTATTTTGTTGATGATTTCCTATGCTATGCAAAATCTTTTATTTTGATGTAGTCCTAATCATACATTTTTGCTTTTGTTTCTCTTCCCTCAGGAGGCATATCTAGAAAAATATTACTATGGTTCATGTCCAAGAGATTACTGCCTATTTTCTTCTACGAATTGTATGGTTTCAGGTCTCACATTTAGGCCTTTAATCCATTTTGAGTTTATTTTTATGTGTGGTGTTAAAAAGTGGTCCAATTTCATTCTTTTGTGTGTAGCTGTCCAGTTTTCTCAGCACCATTTGTTGAAGAGACTCTTCCCCATTGTAAATTCTTGTTCCCTGTCATAAATTAATTGACCATATAATTGTGGGTCTATTTGAGCCTCTCTCTTTTGTTCTACTGAGCTATG
>NW_023254121.1:9194-11218 GCF_002007445.2 Ailuropoda melanoleuca | reverse complement strand
ATAATGAGCCTTACTGAGGTTAATTGCAGTTATAATAAGACTGAAAAACTGATAAAATATTTTTAAAACTTTTTTCAAGTTTAATTCAGAGAAGCAGCCTCCATGCCTGTCTTTCTGACATTTCACTTTAGCACAATATATCTTCCTAATATCAAAAAAAAGTGATATCTGGCTTATTATTTGGACGAAACATATAGCTCAATTTCTAAAAGGAAAAATAAATTTACATCCACATATATTAAATCAAACAGAGTATAATATTTAAAAGCAAAATGCAATAACAATTCATGTTAAAACAACACAAAATATTTTCAAAACTGTGGTGTTTGTGCTTTTTATACCAGTATATACATTTTATAAGTTGGCATAAGAAGAAAATAACTTTAACTATAATGATAAAATAATAGAATAAAAATGCCTTAAATATAGATTTTTCTTGATAGGCCTTTCATATACAGAATTTCATTTAATAAAATAAATATTTGAGTGGAACTCACCCAAATATAAAAGGGTTAAAAATCATATAAGGAAAACTTGGACACAAAAGATATATGACTTTAACTATTAATGTGAAGTCTAAAACAGAAATTCTTTGACTTTGTCTACAAATTCATGCCACTATAAAGTTGTGGTCTTTAACTTCAATGTGGCCACATCAGTGCTAAGAATCATACTGTATTTCCAGGACCGATGCTAATATCAATTGTCTTGGCCAGGCATCTCCCCATAAGCAGATCATAAGAAAAGGATTTGAGTTTAACATATTTGTTTGACAGGTGAAATAGGCAAGTTAAGAAAGTCACAAAAGAGTGTTGATCTGTCCAGTTACTACCATGAGCAACTAGAGCTTGATCTTCCTAGAAAATCTGTGATGTCAGCCTTGCCTCAGAATTGTTATGAATAAGAGGTGAGAACGCTCGGATGTATGTGTTTTCGTTCACTTGAAACTAGCTGAGAGCTGCCTGTGGGACAATCAAATCCCTATTACTCATTGCCTAACCCTCATGTGGACCAACAGAGAGCCCTCAGATGGAGAGTCATGAGTGCCATGGGATGAGGTCATCATCATTAAAAACAGATTCAGTCTTTTTTTTCCCCTCTTGATTTTATAGAATCACACTTGACTACAAAACTATCAGAAAATTATTGCAAAGATTTCAAAGTCTGGAATACATAGTAGACATGAGCTGGCAATGGATTTTGGCTCCAGGCTTTAGGTCTTGGTATCTATATAGAAAGGAAGATCACAAGTCTAAAATTTTTAGCATACATGACAAGAAACAACCATCAGTATACATAAATTAAATAGCATAATTAAAGTTTACTGCAACATTAAATATGAAACAAATACAGTTTTCATCTTTGTCTTAGTCCACTCGGTTGCTATAAAAAAATATCACAGACTAGGTAGTGTGTGAAAATAGAAATTTATTTCTCAGAGTTCTGGAGGTTTACAGTCTGAAATCAGGGTGCCAGTGTGGTCAGGTGAGGGCTGGTTTCCTGGTTCACAGGTCACATGTTTTTGCTATATTCTCACATGGTAGTAAGGGCCAGGGAGTTCTGTGGTCTCCTTTGTAAGAGTACTAATCTCTTTCACGAGGATTCCACTCTCATTGCATAAACACCTACCTACATGTGCCATGAAGCCCCACCTACATGTACCACCATTTTGGGGGGTGAAGATCTCAATATATAAATTTGGGGGAAGATAGCACAAACATTCAGACCACTGCAAACTTGAAGCATTTCATGTCTTTATGTGGGTTATATTACAAAATCTGATGGTTTAGTGAATTAATTTCTTAACAGCTCAATCTTTCTCCTTCATTACATATTAAAAAAATGTTTTGTCAAATAAAGAAATGGTTGCTAATTTTTTTCAGTACATCAAAGACAAACCCATTTAATGATTGCAGCTACCAGGTTTTGAGTGTTTTCACTCTGAAAATATTGAAAGGTATTATATATATATATATATATATATATATATATATATATATACACACACACACACACATATAAAA
>NW_023254121.1:0-8270 GCF_002007445.2 Ailuropoda melanoleuca | reverse complement strand
AAGGATTCTACATAGAAAGAAAATAATAGTCTTTGATATAGAAAGACAGGAGATTATTGAAAAAGTTTGAAATAGATAGGGGCACCTGGGTGGCTCAGTTGGTTGGGCGTCTACCTTCAGCTCTGGTCATGATCCCAGGGTCCTGGGATTGAGCCTAGCATCGGGCCCCTTGCTCAGTAGGGAGGGAGCCTGCTTCTCCCTCTCCCTCGGCCTGCTGCCCCCCTTGCTTGTGCTCTCTCTCTGTCAAATAAATAAATAAAATCTTTAAAAAAAAGTTTGAAATAGTCTTCAATTTAAAAAAAATGTACTTTATTAAATTCAGAAAAAGAAGGCCAAATAACATACATCAGAGTAAAAAGAGAGTGCAGTGATATAGGGTTATTTTTAATGTAGGATATTTATGGAAACACACTATATGGAAATTGGGAATATTGATGCTTGTGTATGAGGATGATATGATATGTGAAAAGTATTCTCAAGGAACATAACTGTAAAAAATCAATAACCAGAAGGCATAATAATGAAGCTGATGGGTACATTTTTCAAGTGCATTGCTATAAGGACAAAATTTAATGATATCTGAGATACTGCAATTATAAAGAAAACTAAGCATTATCTATAAAGTAGTATTTGGTATCTTGGATTTTCTTATATATGAGAATTGCTTATAATTTTAGTTACACAGGATGAAATATAATTTTATCTTATAAAGGATAGGGGAATCTTGAAAGTTATTTCTGCTTTTAAGAATAACTAGATTTCAAGTTGATAAGTTTAGTAAGACACTGCAGGCAGTTAGTCTAGTCAGTCTTTTTTTTTAAGATTTTATTTATTTATTTGTCAGAGAGAGAGAGAGAGCGAGAGCACAGCAGGAGCAGCACCAGGCAGAGAGAGAAGCAGGCTCTCCGCTGATCAAGGAGCCTGATGTGGGGCTCTATCCCAGAACCCTGGGATCATGACCTGAGCCAAAGGTAGGAGCTTACACGATTGAGCCACCCAGACATCCCAGTCTAGTCATTCTTGTTATGCTTCTCCAGCATAATGTTTTCAAAAACAGTTTGATCATAAGAATCACGTGAGGTGCTTGGTAAATCTCTATTTTCCATAAACCATACCATGTAAAAATTATGATCAAATAAATTGAACTCTCTACTTAAATGCGTTCTTTAACCTGAAATCCATTTCTTTGGTGACTACATTTTTAAGACAAAAACAGTCTTTTGTAAAGGATGAGACAATGGGATGGAATACTTTCCCATGGAAACAATTTCCCTGTAAGAATTTACTGCTTAAAGTTCGAGCAAAAAAAGTATACCTCCAATTATGCAACATCAGGATGCAGCATTTTTTCAAGCAATTCTAAATCCAGTCACAATCTAACTCCAGATGCTTTCATTTCCAATATATTTTTCAACCTAGTCTTCTAGATTTTTCTACAAGGATGTGAACGAAATAAAGGATATTATCACTTCAGTTTAAAGTTGACATATCCTGGCTTCAGATAATGTCGAAATCTCTTAAGAATGTTTCTACGTAATGTGTAAATTAATTAACGAGAGCAAATTACTTGAAGTTTCTCATTGGTAATTATATCTGCAACGTCAAAGACAATGCCAGTAGCTAAGGAGATAATACATGTTTGCTAAATAAATGTTGATACATATTTGTAATATTTGAAATAAATTGGTCAAAGTCAATTGCATGAATGCCGGCCATCAAATGTATTAGCAGCTTGCATGGTCCCATATTTATGGAACATTATTTTAATGAAAGCAAAAAAATGTGCATGTGTGTATGTTTAAGGCATGGAATTATCTCTAGGTAGGCAGTGCTTAGAGCAGAATAATATGACCGGGATAAAGAGTTGTTGCAGAAATAACATAATTAGAGAAAAATAGGAAAAATATGTTTAGGGATAATAGAACATTTTTGAGAGAACAAAGGAAAAGAAGCCTTAAAATATTTATAAAAGAGAAAATGGTATGAAGAATGCATTAACTTAGAAAATGCAAACCTCACTCTCAATAATTTATATCCCCAAAACGATGGCAAGTGGCAGGTGATTTTTCCCACAGCTTTATTGAAATGTAATTGAAATATAACTATTGTTATTTTTTGTGGTTTTAAAATATTTACTTTTGCATAGGTAATAAGTGCACCTGTTCAAATTTAGAAGGCATAAGAAAATATAGAATGAAACATTGTCTCCCTCCCACCCCATTCCTTGGCTGCTTAGTTACTTTCCCCAGAAGCCCCAGGGCCCCAGATAGTTTTTTATATATCCTTCCATACCCATCATGCACTGCAATATGACCGGTGTTTAGGATTCTAGTCCTGTTGTTACCCTTTTCTCCTAGTCACTCATCTTCTTTTACTGAGAAATAAGCCTGAATAACATGCTCACTAGTACTAATGAATAATGACTTAATTGCTTTCTTATTTGCATCTAATCATATAAAGGTCTTCAGTATATCAAACAATTTGAGATTGGCATGTTTGGAGGATTAAAGTTTGTTCTTTTGAAGAACTCTATCATAGTCATTTGTTATTTTTAGAAATTCGTAGTTAGAAGGAAAAAAAAAGTATTCCCAGAGATAATGAATACTATTAGCATTTAGAGAATTTAATACTGAGAACACATATGTTTTTTTAGTATTTATCTTCCCAAGCATTTATTAGGTGGCTCTGGTTTGCCAATTAAACAATTTTAAAAACCAGGAAAAGGTGGGGCACCTGGGTGGCTCAGTTGGTTAAGCATCTGCCTTTGCCTCAGGTCATGATCCCAGGGTCTTCGGACTGAGTGCTACTTCCAGCTCCCTGTGCAGTAGGGTGTCTGCTTCTCCCTCTGCCTGCTGCTTCCCCTGCTTGTGCTCTCTCTCTGTCAAATAAATAATTAAAAATCTTTAAAAAAAAGAAAAGTTTAACCAGAATATTTTATGAATTAATAATCTTTTATTCAAGTAATATAAAAATCAACTGATATTGACCTAAACAAACAAAAATTATTATGTATATGCATAATATATATAAACATAGCTATATCCATGTTTTAATTTAACAGAATAGCCCAGAGGAGGGCTGGACCTAAATGCACCTCTACGAAGAGATCCATGATATTCTTCTCTAAATTCTGCCGTCCCTTTTATCACTTCATGTCTAGGGTAGCTAATCTCATAGAAGCAATAGTGCAGGCCCCTACAACATCTGCTTTAGAAAAGAGAGCATCTGTTCCGGTCCTATTATGGAGACAGACAAAATGCTTTTTTACAAATCCCCAGCAAATATATCCTCATGTGTCACAGGCATAAGTTGAGTCATGTAGCCCCATTTTCATCAATTAATATGTTGATGTTATAGTGGGGTGGGAAGGAGTGAAAGATCATGATTAATTTGAGCCCACCTGTGAGCTAATCATAGAATTTGTTCCACTGGAAACACAAGGCTAAAAATGGGAGAGTAGAGCATTCCTGCAGAAACATGGAATAAAAATAAGATGGCAATGGCTAATGCAGAGAGAACAAATGTCCACAACAAAACTACAGAAAGAAATTGGAAGTCATTACTTTTAAAGTAAAATTCATGGATCTATCTAACAGGCATTCTGAACAGTGGCAAAAATATAGGCTTTCATGCACATTTTAAAGCTAAGTATATTTCTGTTGTATATATAGGGAAAATTGTTATTTTAATAACATTGGGCAGCCTAGGAAGCCCCAACAGGGAACTTTTACAAATAGGTTTTTTTACTGACTTAGGATAAATTTAGCAAAGAAACTTAAGTACATGAAAAGTTATTTTTCAAAAGGCTAGTGGCCAGCAGTTCTCAATTTCTGCAGAAGATGCAACCAGGGAACATGTGTTTAGATTGGAGCACAAATGATTTGTAGGTAATATAAGTAGGACTTCCCTGTAAGTGGAGTTATTAAATCCCAGGATGTGTTATCAAGGAATGTTCTGGAATTTACTTTGGAGGTCTCTATGACATATTTTTTTTCTATTAATATGATTCAAAGAAATTGTTCTTAAAAGATAAACTGGGAAACTTTTTAATAAATATTTAGTAAACATTAATTTTTTAAGATAGATATTTTAAGCTGAAGAATATCAGCCAGGAGTAGACTAAACAAGACAAATCCTTTTCAAATAGAATTAAACTTCCAAGTCCTTATTAATATGGTATATTAAGTCAGCAAAATAATATGGTGTATAGAGTCAGCAAAATAGGAGTGATTATATTTTAGAGATTCCAGCAAATGTGACTTAAAATACCAGCTTAAAATCTTACATTTAAATTGCTAGCTTTTAAACAAATCTTTTTAGCATGTAAACACCTTCAGTGCAGAATTTTTAGAACATGGGAATAATTCATTCTATGAAATTAAGACCAATAGTTTTTCTAACAGCATAAAAGTAACCATTTTTCAGTTCTGTACAATTTAAGTCATATTAGCATACATTAGTCATATTAGAAACCAAAATTCAATTCTACTAGTCAGGGAACTTGTGTCAAGTAATTATTGGATATAACACTACTGTTATTGCTCATAGCTATGCATGTGTCCCAATGAGAAAGTAGCAGTTACTTCAGAAGGAAAATGGAAAGCAAGAATATTGCAACTGGCAATCAAAAATCCATTAGAACCAATATTGTTTTCCTTTACTTTTAGCTTTGCAATAGTTCCACATTTTGCCTTTTGTATTCTGACTATGCATAAATTTCACCCTACAGCCAACATTTAATTTTTACCTTGTGATAGCAAAAGCCCATAATGGCAGTGAAGTAAATAATGCTTTTTTTAACTACAGAAATTATAGGATATGGAAAAAAAAATTTTGAATTTACATGATTTACCCATGAAAAGCAATATTACAAATATTTACATGTGGAAATTTGGGAATGGACTTTAAGATTTCTATAGTTAAAAAGAAATGTTGCTCCTCTTAAATGAATAATTAATTCAGTACTGGTATAATTCATCTCTATGATTAAATTATTATAAACAAAAAATAAATGCCTAGTTTTTTATTTTGAGTTATAATTAGTAACAGTTTTATGTGTGAACGCGTGTGGGGGGAATCAGCATTCTGGCAAAACAATGAAAAGAAAGCGGTAGATTATTATCTTGCTAAACGATGTCTAGCAAGAAACAGTTTTGATGAAAACAAATGGAAAACCATAAATATTTATTTTCCATGATTAGGTAACCACTGTCATCCTTTTTAGGATTCAAATGCATGATAAGCTATTTTGGATTTCTAAGACTATCAGAATATTGAGAAGTGTAACCTAAGATAGCAGTTATTTCTACTCAGAGAAAATGGAACCATATAGCTGATTCAAGACTACTAAATTGTCCTATGACTTACAAATGCACAGTTTTAAAAGATTTTGATGCAAAATGATCTGAACAGTAAAAGCAGCACTATCTCATTCTATCTCTTCAGATGATTTCTTAAATCCATTTTATGTAAACAAACCCTACATCTTTGTTTTCTAGTGCCAACTCTGCTTAAGTATCATATATTTAATGCTTTATTCACATAGTAAATATAAATGTACAAATTCATCCATAAGGATTAACATTATTTTGGCTCTTAAGAACATACCAGTTGCATTTTGGAATCCTGTGGGTGGAAAATTTCTGGTGTACTTACTAAATCATCAAAGTTACCCCTCAAAACTCCGGACATTTCTCTGTTTTCAATCTTGGTTTCCTGTACCATAACCAAGAATACTTGCTTTCAAACTCTGTACTGAATGAGTCTGTGTGTGAATTCCCATGTCCTTAAGGAAGCTAATTTTCTGGAATGATGATGCCTCAGAAGTGGTCACCAATATTATTATGGCTATCCCCAACCTTTGGCATTCTTACCAATGGGTACAGGGTGAGTCCGAGGAAGTCTTTGTTTTGGTTGTCCTCATTGATAAATGTTAGGTTCCTACTATTCTGAAGAGCAGTGAGATTCATGCGGAAAAAACCTATATATATGACTCATTTCCTGACCTGTTAAGAAAACCCTAAATATGGCAGCAGGATTATAAATCCTGATTTTGAGAAAGACCTAAACACAAGATAAAGATGCATGTTTCACCTCTTTTATATAACTATTTTAGGAATATTGCATTTCAGAGTAGTATGTGAGTGCAAAATAGAACTATGGCAAACAAAGAAATAAAAACTTATTTGCACAAGACCTTGTCACAAGTGCTTCTTTTCCTTAACTGGGTTACTTCTAGTGAACTTCTTAATGTGCTTTCCTTTATGCAGTTCTCTTAATTTCTCTGTGAAATATGTATTGAAAATATTATTTCCAACTTATATTTGAGGAAACTGACTTTAAGAAAAAGTCAAGTGACCGATTTAAAGTCAGACAGATGATAATAAGGGCTGAAGCACAGTGGAATCAAGGTTCACTAAAGAGATCCATCCACTGGCACAATTTGCAGATTTAATAAATGTATCTTAAACCATTTCTTTAAAAATATGACAACTTTTAAAAACAAATTGAGTCTGTCTACTATGCCATTAAATAATTCTGTATGTTCTCTTACACATTTGTTGTCAACAAATAACAGCTCCCTGATGACTGAGAAAATAGCTTGAGCAATGTGTAGAGGTTTGAGACATCAAGGATTAAACATCATGGTCCATAAACTTCAGGAGTAATTGTAGTGAACGGGGAGGAAAGAATGATTGTAGAAGTCTTATACTTTGGTAAATGCCTTACACTTAATCCTGAAGAAAATGATAAAAAACTAAAAAAAAAAAAGAAAAAGAAAACAAAGAAAAAAGAAAGAAAACAGAAGATAATCATGTTTACAATTAATATAGAATTAATGTAGATAATTTATTTGCTCTTTGGAGAAAGAGATTGAAGAAGATAAGCCTGGAGGTAAAGAGGCCAGTTACAGAGACGTTGTAATGATTCAAGGCAAGAGCTGGATGATGATTGTGGTAGAATAGACAAGAAGGAAAGCAATTCCAACCTAAACTCAGTCAAAAAAGGGAAAGAAAATATTGCAACTAAAATTATAAATTTTCTTTCTTACTCATTCACTCATTTTCTTTCTTTCTTTCTTTCTTTTTTTCCAATTCACCGGTATTATCACTAGGCCCTTCACACTTTCATTTGTGCCATAGACTGTCTTTAGTCTGACAGTTTTCACAGAATTCTTCATCTATAAGATGTAATTGAAACTTAGCTCCCGATACTACTTCTGTCACAGGGAACTCCAAAGGAAATGGTTCTCCTCCCACACCTCATAACTCAAGAGGCTTGATACTACCTTCTTCTGGTTATCCACCATTAGTTCCAAATCATTACTCTTCCTCCCCTTACAAGCCCTTCTAATTTTGAAGCTCATGCCCCTGGCATTTCCATTCTCTACGTTTCTCATTATATCTATCCGTGGCAGTGTTTGTCAAAGTATGGACCTCAAATCCCTGGTAGTCTCTAACATCCTAACATGTGATCCCCATCAAGGCTAAGATGCTATCATTTGTTTGTTTGTTTGTTTGCCAGGGGAGAACATGAAGATCTCTTGATAGGATTGTATCTGGCCTTTAGATGTGTGTTTAATTNATTGTATCTGGCCCTTAGATGTGTGTTTAATTAGAAGCTTGCTCCTCAGGCCATAGCTATGAAGATAAGCTAATAGCCTTCTTTCACAGCAAAAACTGAGCAGTTTAGTTTGCTGTCTCTCCTCTGTGCCCTGGGGTATAGCTGGTTAAGGGTTCTTTCTTCATTTGTTATAGTCTTATGGGAGCTGTGAACATAAGCCCAGAGTCTGGTGATCAAATGTTATCCCCTGGGTGGGAGCTTTAAAAACTGTGGTTGCCAGTTGAGTGCACAATCTCCTTTATTGGCAACCTGAAGCATGACAGGAAGAGCATGAAGAATACAGCTGCCAGATTCCGTCTTTGGGACTATTTCATAAGGCTGCTAGATTTGTGTTAAATTAGATGCCTGTCCCTCAGGCTGAAGCCTTAAGACAAACAAAAAGACCTCTGTCACAGAAAGACTGTGCGCTTTGCAGGTGGCTACCTCTGGGCTGGTCTCTGGGGTGTGGCCAGGTGAGTTTGCATGGGCACTTTAAGAACTGTTTCTCAGTTTGCTGTAGCCTTGTGGATCTTGTGGGTCTTACTGATATTCAAAGCTAGNCATTCAAAGCTAGATGTTTTAGGGGCTCATCTCTCAGAGGTAGGTCCTAAAAGTTGGGATGCCAATGTGGGGTTCAAACCCTTCACTCCTCAGGGAGAAGCTATGGA
>NW_023254120.1:0-996 GCF_002007445.2 Ailuropoda melanoleuca | reverse complement strand
TTTCCTATTAGCATAAGCATGCAATAAAACTGGTTAAAATTTATATTTGTTTAAACAATGAATTCTTTTTACGTGTGAAGCATAATTTAATTAAAAGACATACTGACTGTAAATCAGTATACCATGATTGTTTATTCATTAATTCAACAAATTTAAGTGCCAACTACTTTCTTTTTTTATATTTTTTATTTAAATATGATTAATTAACATATGGTGTATTATTGGTTTCAGAGGTACAGGCCTGTGATTCATCAGTCTTATATAATACCAAGTGCTCATTACATCACATGCCTTCCTTGACGTCCATCACCGAGTTAACACATCCCTCCATCCCTCTCCCCTCCAGCAACATTCAGTTTGTTGAGTCTCTTACAGTTTGTCTCACTCTCTGGTTTCGTCTTATTTTTTCCTCTCTTCCCCTATGATCCTGTTTTGTTTCTTAAATTCCACATATCAGTGAGATCATATGATAATTGTCTTTGTCTGATTTACTTATTTCACTTAGCATAATACCCTCTAGTTCCATCCATATCATTGCAAGTAAGTGCCAACTACTTTCCATGGTCTACCTTGAGGTGGCGCATTCAAGTATGTTCTCCTTAGTAGAAAACCAGAGATTGTGCTTGAGCCTTCTCACTAAGAGCTGAATACACTGGTGTTTTTTGCCCTAGTGGAGGCTGGAAGTGCTTCTTTAGCAGAGGGTCTCTAAGTGCATAAACATTCCAACACTCATGTAACTGCAGAGGGCAATATTATACACTCAACATTTAATGCAATTATACTTCTAGGAGTTTATGCTCCTGATACACTTGTATATATGAGCAAAATGTATGACTCGCTGTAATTTTTTGTTAATAGACCCAAACAGGAATTAACTTAAATGTCCATCAATATGAGAATGATTAAATAAATTATGGCACATCTGTAAAAAATGGGGACCATAAAAAACAATGTGGGCTGGTGAGGAAATATCTTCTTACATGAAAAAAGCAAAAT
>NW_023254119.1:0-1768 GCF_002007445.2 Ailuropoda melanoleuca | reverse complement strand
TGTAATATTTTTCCCTTTTCCATTATGTCTGCTGCTCATTCTAGAATTCATTTTAGATATACATTTCATCCTGATGTACTCTCCATGTCCCTTTCATTTTTCTCATACCTTAAAAATGTATTAATTTTAATTACTCTAAATGTTGTATTATTTGTTCCACGATTAATTTTACATGTAATATATATTTATTTTAAATGTGGAGCATATTTCTCACCGTGGGACTTTTTTCCTCACAAAGTTGGAGATTTTCAGAAGGGAGCTTCGTAACTGAGAAAGCTCATTCACCACAATCTCTACTGCTGCCTGGTTCCCATGATCCATTTGTTTTGTTTTTAGGTGAGTGAAGTCATACAGTATCGTCTTTCTCTGACTTATTTACCTTAACAAATTACCCTTTGGGTCCATCTACGTTGTCTCAAATGTCAAGATCTCATTCTTTTTGTAGCTGAGTAATATTCTATTGTATTCCCTATATATGCCACATCTTCTTTATGCATTCACCTATTTTTTTAAAAGATTTTATTTATTTACTTGAGAGAAAGAGAGAGAGAGAGAGAGAGAGAGAGATTGGGAGAGAGATAGCAAGAGAGAGAAAAAGCAGGGGAAGAGGGAGAATCAGTCTCCCCACTGAGCCAGGAGACTGATGCGGGACTCTGTCCTTGGACCCTGGCATCATGATCTGAGCTGAAGACGGATGCTCAACCAACTGAGCCCCGCAGGCGCCCCTATGCATTCATCTATTGATGGACACTTGTGCTGCTTTCCTGTCTTGGCTATTGGAAACAATGCTGCGATGAACATAGAGGTACCGTGTCTTTTCAAATTAGTATTTTTGTTTTCTTCAGATAAATACCTAGAAGTAGAATTGCTGGATTTTATGGTGGTTCTATTTTTAATTTTTTGAAGAACTTCCATACTCTTTTCCATAGGGGCTGCACCAGTTTACGTTCCCACCAATAGTGCATGAGGGTTCCTTTTTCTCCACATCCTCTCTGACACTTGTTATTTCTTATCTTTTTGTTATTAACCATTCTGACAGGTGTGAGAGTATATATTATTTCGGTTTTGATCTGCATTTCCCTGACGGTTAGTGATGCTGAGCATCTCTTCAGATATCTGTTGGCCAATCTGTATGTCTTCTTTAGAAAAATGTCTATTAAGGTTGCTTTTAAATTCTTTGGAGGCAAGGCACTTCCTTACTCTATTGCCTTGCTCTTGTAATGTCCCTGATAACAGTAGTAGATAACATTTGTTGCGTACATTAGAGTTAATGCATATTTAATCATTGTGATGAATAATTGGTCAACTTAATAAAGTGGGAATACCCAAAATGCCTTTTCCTACTTGTTTTGTGGTCGTTTCTGTCCAAGATTTTCTTTCTGGTCTAGAGGACTTGGGGCTGACTGTTCAAATCCTTTAAAACTATTAGCTCAGCAAATCAAGCTGGGATTGCACATGATGGAGGAGAAGAATGTATGGGGGGGAAAGGGAAGTCTTCCTGGCTTATTTCACTGTATATTTAATCATAAAGTCTTCTCTTATAGCTAATTTCACTCTCTTCATAATGATTCCCCTCACTGTTGGTTGATAACTTCAAAATATGTAATACTGGTAAAAGTAGTCATATTGTGTTCCTATATTCTATAAGTTACTATTATGGTAGTATACTTTTGTTTCTTTATGTTAGTCATTTCGGAAAATTTGCCTGCTGTGAATCGAATAAAAAAGAATTATTACTTTTATTTTTTTAAAATTAAAAATTTTTTTT